>NC_135779.1:10405186-10491694 GCF_028453695.1 Augochlora pura
TACACGTATTCCGCGGAATGCTGGTAGACGGTGGCAACAGCAACGGCGGAGATTAGTCGAGATTGTGGTTCGCCAGCGGCACTTTCTCACGTTACTGGCGTTTATTACGGGCCGCATGGTAAATAGTTAATTCATTAATGTGAATAACGCATCCCGCGCCGCGGCGAACCTAACCAGAATAATTGTGTAATAAATCCGTCCGGCGTGCCGCGTCTTTATTCTTCGCATCTTTCTCCGAAAGATCCGATCTAAATGTGTACCGCCAAGGAAATTAAACAAATAATTCTTTCTTATTCGCCTGCATGAATTACCGCCGTAAAAACCTGGCAATTGTGTTTCTGTAAAGGCTATTACTATATTGCAACCCTATTATATTATACTAATATCCATTGTTTTAATCGAAAGGTTTAGCGCGCATCAACTACATTGGTTATTAGCGA
Organism: Augochlora pura; assembly: GCF_028453695.1. Classification (NCBI taxonomy): domain Eukaryota; kingdom Metazoa; phylum Arthropoda; class Insecta; order Hymenoptera; family Halictidae; genus Augochlora; species Augochlora pura. The sequence goes on from NC_135779.1 coordinate 10,405,627, forward strand.
CGACTGTAATTGTTCGTTAAATTTAGTTGTAAAATGAAATGTGTTTTAGGAACGCAATGACTTGGGAAAATCCTTTCTTGTTGTTAAGGTTATTTTGTAAGGTGTTTTTTAGTTGGAATTGTTCCCGGGCTTCCGAGTACTTTGTTCATTGTAGGAGGATATCTTTTGTTGTGATTGAGGAGTTACGGATACTGCATATTGATGGTTTAGTTTTAGAGATTAAAATGGAGTGTGTTAGTTTTAGGTGACCAATTCTAAGTCTGTCCACAACTAAATATTTATTTTGTTTGTACAGTCTGCCTAACGGTATTTAAAAAATTGATATTATTGTATAACAGCGTGGTTTACCTATTTTGTACCTACTTTATGATACACTACATAAACCATATAATACAATGTAAAAAAGCTATTTAAAACAATGTTAAAGATCTAGATAATACAATGAAAAAAACTATATAACAATGCTAGTAATGAACATACAAGATGAGATTATTACTGTTTCACACTTTTCCAACCTTGCAAAAGGAGAAGGAGAAGCGTATCAGACCGGCGCGTCATAATCGAAAGAAACAGGTCGAACTGCGGGTCTCGCAAGACCCTGCGTTCGCCGACGGAGGTTTAATTCGTCCGTCCAGGAGCATAACATCGAGATATTTCGCCACGGGAAACAACCGCGGCACAGAAAGTTTGCGGAACTGGCTGTCACGGATTTTTACAAGTTCGATTTTGGATTTGGTCCAGGTAGCAGAGAAATCCACGGAAAGAACGGCGGGCGAGGATCGGTCCCCGAAATTCCACGGGTTTCCCGGGAAACTTGGGAGCGAGGCAGCGCCTATCAGCCTAGCCGAGACCGTGCCGGGAGAGTGGAGACTGCCGGGGAGTCTGCAGGCTGAACAAGGACGCCGCGCCGGCTACACGAGTATAATCGGCTTACACGAACGCAGCCTGACGAGCCCGTGAACGGACGGGTAGACTTGATCCCAAAAGCCTCGATACCTCCAAAGCCCTGATATATAACTCGCGTATAACTCCGGCAGCCGCGTTCCCGCCAGCCCCCGCGGCGGAACGACGAAGCCGGAGCCGCTCTCGCGAGCAGAATGGTACGCGCCGCGCTGCGCCGGGAACGGGGACCTCGCCGCGTCGCCTGATCCGTTCGTATCTCCCGCGGAACGGTCCCGGGTTCGATGCACCCGAGCCCTGGCCCCGCGCCACTCAACGCTCAAATTAATGATGATTCGACGGAATTAAGCGCGATCAACCTGCGCGCCCCACCGTGGATTCGCGAGATCCTTGCGGGACGGCCTGTTGACGAGATCCTGTGGGCTCTTCACGGTCTGATGGCTCGTTTAAAACGAGCAATGTTCTACTCGACCAAGTATCTCCTCTCTTCAGGGTTTTGCGAAGCTGTCAGCGAAAGTCGGAATCCGCGCACGGATCTAGTGATCTGTACATATGCGATTGCGATTAATCGACCGTGGATTTTATGCATTTTACGCGAAAATGAGCAAACAAAACGCAGAACAGTTTAATGCAGAAGAAAGATTTAATAGTGCTGTCTCGCTACTGTCTCTGTATCAACGTCATTGAAGGGAAAAATATGTTTTCATTTAACTTCTAGTTTATATCATAAATTATTAAATATAGATCCGTAGACTAGTGATCAATTTTGATACGCTTAATTCGTTTATAAGACATTTAATTTTGAAGTTCACCTTCTCAGAATATAAAATCGTGGAATGTAGAAAAGGATTCTTCTATTGAAATAAGATTTAAATTAAGATTATACTTAAATAGATTGTAACCCTGAAAAAATTATAATTATTAGCAGTCCTGTTTTAACCAGACTGCGGATCTCTACGAGAAATAGAATTTTTCAAAGATGGTTTTAAGATATAGAAATTATATAACGATAAGTCGTTTTTTCTTAATAACTTTGATAAGTAAAAAATAGCGTGATAAAATAATTAAACTTTTCTCGCGTCTTGAAACTTTTTCCATAAATTTTTCAAAACATATTTCTGGAAACACGTAGCGTAGACCTAATTGCCTTTTCAATATTTCTAGTGTAGCACCTGTTTATTTAAATTAATCACCGAAAAATGAATAATTGATGTCCCAGTAACATCGGTCCGAGAGTTAAAATATCAAAATAGCTGCTCTGACTATTACCAGTACTAAAACGCAAAGAAATGTATATTTATAGGACAGTTCTGAAGTAATTACTTCCTGTTAATATCTAGATAAAAAAATCGAGATGATACGGAGCTCGAAAATGAATTACCCATTTTACCGGAAGAATGCTTGATCAGCGAATTTTCAAGAGTGGCGAAGTATAGAATTCGTTGGACAGTTATTAGCACAACGTGACAAAATATACGACCGTGCGGAGAAATCTCTGGTAACAGGCCACTTCCGGCAGAGTTGTCCGGGAACCAGATAGCCCGGACGCAGAGCGGCGTGAAATTTCGTGTCGTAATGAAAAATTGGACGGACGGGCCAAAACCGTGGCCCAAATAACGTCAGACGTTTACGGTTCGGAGACGCGTGGATGAACATAAGCCGCAGCAACCGGCAAAACTGGTAATTCGTTCGGAGGATCTCATTGGAAAGAACTTCTTTAGCGAATCGAATTCGCGTAGAAAAATGTGTCTTGCGCGCGAACAGCGCAGCTGCGTTTGTATTTCATTTAACGACTGTCGAGCTAAATACTGCGAAAGCTGAAGCGGATTATCCTTCGGCAATATCGAACCTGCGACAGGAACCATAAATGTTGCGCAGTGACAAAAAGTCAATATAAACTGCGGTTGCACGAGTTCGGAAGACGATAAAATATTTGACGTACAATTACTCTCGACATTGTTATACTTGGGCGTCGATATATTTCGAAATTATTGACGAACCGTTCTACCAAAATTTAAAACTGAATCTGGATCAGCTAGAGAGAAATATAAGTAAATGGAAAGCAATTATTTTTGTATAAAAAAACGTCTTTATTCAATTATGTAATGACCGTTGTTGCACATGAGTTTTTCTTATCTTTTACACAATTCCATAAGGTTTGAAACATTCCCTGTGTTATCTATCTCGCTACTATCTGCTTCGGATAAACAAACTAAAATTGGTTGCTTTCTGGATCGCTTAAATTTCTCTTTTATACGTTTAAAATCGCATCAACGTCACAGATTATTAGCGATTATTCTGTGTTGAAATCATTGCAAGATTTATTACATAAATGACATATCTGAGTTGTACGTCATCATCGAATTGAATTATCGCCAGCAAGTGGTTTTCGTTGCTGAGAGATGTTTTCATGCCGGCTGTTATGTGGACCTCTCATCTTGCTGCGTTTCCGACTCTCGTCTTCCTGACCAAGTAGGCTAAATCATCGCTGGTTACCAAACACATTCACCGGAACCCGAACTTTCCAGAAACCGTTCGAGACCTTCTCAAGTCCCATCCGCGCACTCGAGGGGGTCGGCAAAACTCGATGAATCCTCGCGAGTTCAATCGCGACCGTTCAAACTCTCCTTGGCCTAACTGCTTCTCCCTTATTCGTCATCGGCGGAGGTCCTCGAGTAGGGAAAAGCGTATTTCCAGGCCGGGCTGGAGGACGCGCGCAATTTTTCAAGCGAACAGACACTTGCGGCCCGCGCGATAGCGGGGAGGCGGAATCAAGAGCTGGTATCACGGCGGGGAACAAAGGAGAACGCGGACAGCCGGAGATAAGAGGCGAGAGAGCGTTCGCCGTGAACCGGAGAAAAGAGAGACGGGGGGAGGAGAGGATAGAGAAAGAAAGACACCATCCAGGCTTTTTGCCGAAGCCTGTCCGCCGGGATCCACGGGAAACAGAAGCCGCGCGCGCCTCTCGCTTTGATCGGCGACGACGATAGGGGTGTCGAGGAGATCGGAAAATATCGGAAGGTTCGACGCGTACCCGCGTGTGCCCGCGCGGGCTCGCGTTGCCCTCGGCGACAACCGCGCCGCGAGATTGGCCGTGGATTACACTCGCCCGCAGCCGCCATTGTCTAGCGCACATGTGAAAGCGCGAGTATCACTCGCCGCGTGTTCGAACGTATCATCTTCCCTCTTTTCTCTCTCTCCCCTCGCTCCACCGTCCCCGCCCTTCTCGTCCTCTCCCAGCCTCTCCTGCTATTCTTCCGGCGATTGATTACCGACTGGCCAGGTTTAACTAGGTTCCCTTTGCCTTCGGCCCCTCTCGACGGCTGTTGTGTTATTCGTACATGGTTTTTGTTCCCCTTCTCTCTCGCTCGAGTGTCTTGTTGCTACTGTGAGCTCGCGGCGTGCTTATCGACGGACTGTTAACCGCAAGTTCCACTTGCACGATGTTTGCCGGAGACCTTGGTTACCTGATCCAACAGGGACACTCGTGATTCTCAGATTAGTTCGAACAATGGCGCGATACTGGACGGAATCGTTGCTTATGTGTGAATCGCATGAAATTGTATTGTCTGTTTGCGAAAAGGTGCGCGGGGAATAGTACAGTGAAGCCAGTTACTAGGGGATGACCAATTGCTGCACCTTTCTAAATAAGGATTTTTAATATGTCTTATTTGATAAATATGAAGTCAATTATCCCCGTAAATAAAGTAAAGGATCCCGATAGCGGTGGTTCGGATGATCGAACTGTATGGGCCAGGAGGTGATTCCGAAATAGTCTTAACTTTGATTCGACTTGATTCAATTTGAAAATGTTAATTTTCCAAAATAATCGAGCTATTTTAATATTTTCATTTCCATACAATATAACTTGATTTCAGCAAAGCCTTTAGAGCGCAATAACCCTTAGAAACACAAAAACATTATATTACCCTTTGATCAGTTACCAATATATTTAATTTTATCCAAACGCAAAATCTTCAAATATCATAATTTTAAAAGAATAATTTTAGGCTGGTTTCAAAATACATAGTTCGCATAAGGACGATTTGGCCGAAACTTCTACGAGCATAAAATTTCACGAACTGCGTAAACAGCAACGGGCGCGACGTGTATACCAACTACACACAGAATATACATTAATTCTACCAGATATATCGTTCACCAATTACTTATTAAATCCGTAAAATCCTCTCCGCTTTCTAGTGCCTGAAGGCACGAACCTAAATAACGACTGATCAAGGGTAGTAACCGGCCCTTCTGGCAGAAGATTATAAATTCGCGATTAAATTATCGGCATCCAACGTGGGGCCGTCGAGATTTTACAGAAGCAGAATATACGGTTACAATGCGTCTCTCGAAAGCAACGAACGCGTTAAATCGTTAAAAGGGGGAGAGGTGTTCGCCAACGATCCCACAGAAGGATCGCGAAACATGGCCATTTTGGAACCCTAGCCATCCGGCACACCCGTTCGCAATCATTCGATCAACGGACCGAGGGTGAAGGGGAAGAAGAGGGAAGAAAAGAGAAGAGGAACAACGATAGCCGCGCAGATCAAAGCGAGTCGACAAACGCATTAACCGAGCTCTCGGCGGTGAAAAATCGCGACGATATCGGCCGAGCAAGCCGGGAATGATCCGCGCCGCAGCCCGGAGTGATATTAATCCCGCTCGGAGAGACAGCAAAGCTGGCGAGAGGGAGGAGACCTGGTCGCGGGGGTGCCGGTGGTTGTGCCGGTGGTAAGAGCGGAGCTGCGCGGGAGGCAGTGTCTTTGAAGCAGGACTCTCGGTGAGCGCAGATGGCCCGAAGAGGGAGCTCTTTGTAGCTCCTACATCTCGCTAATTAAATAAAAAAAATCCCCTTTCTTCGTTTCCTCCTCTCTCGCCGCGGGCTCGGGCTATTCTTCCGTATGTCGGCCCGCGGGCGGCCATCACCCGGCGTCTCTGACTTCGCGCGAACCGTATGGGGAAAAAAGGGGGATTCTCGTCGCCATTGTCTCATCCTGTTTGCATTGTTCCCTGTGGAACTGTCGGCGAATCGACGGTGCCGCACTCAATGTTATTAATAGCGGCTGGGTAGCGATCTTCGCGCGATTCCACAGAAATGGGATACATTTAACCTCTTGCAATAGACTTGCGACGACAAATCGTCATTTATAACTGTTATGTGACGTTTCAAAATAATTTTGACATTATGAAAATTGTTAATATGTTACACGCTGTGAAAAAACGAAATTGTCGCATGAGTCAAAAAATTTAATTCCATTTATATCATTAAGTCACATAGTGGTATAGATATATTATATGGTATTTTTTTGGTATATATAAAGGTTTTTTCAAGATCGTGAAGAGTCATCTTACAAAATATAATAGAATAGCAATATATTTTTTAAAAACGATGTCATAGCTGCAAGAATTCTTCGAGACTCGTACAATCGTTTTGTAATATTTTTTAATATCACGTCGCGGTGTTCTCTCTATTGATTTTCAATGAAAAAAATTTGTTCAAGTGCAACCCGTGGCGCATATTCGATTAGCATCGGTTCAGCACGCGGCAGGACACTGTTGGTAAGCGAGAGCCAGCCTGTGCAATTACGAATCGCACGAATTAATAAGCACTAACCTCCGTGTGCCGCGAACGATAAAAACCGCGGAACAATGGCACGCGTTTATTCCACAATGCCACTTGAAAGCTACGAGCGCGATGGGGAGCCGGCCCCGGCACAATACGTCTGTAAATAATACCCGATATCTTTCTATCGATTCCGATCTGAAACCGATGATGGAACGCCGATTGTATTCGGGCGTTGATGGATGACGAAAATCAAACATTCGTGAATGGGCTCGCTAATTTTCTTGCGATTAATTCGCGGGATATTCCGACAACAGAATCTGCGATATGCGGCTGTTAACGCGTTATTTCATTCTTTCGAATCCAATAAACCAAATGGAAATACAAAGTATTACATACGGATGCAAAGCGTTTGAATACAATTTAACGTTATCGGTAAACAGCGCACTTTTATGAGAAATAAAAATTGTACTCGTTAACTCTGCAGATGTTCGTTCTCTTTTTTCAATCATTTCAATGAGTCAACAGTAACACAAAGATATTTGCATTTTGCATTTCTGGCATAACTGCATGAAATTGACAGACCATTTATTCGTCCGTTAATTTGTACGAAAATGCTGTCTTCACTTTATACACATAATAAATTAAAAATTTTATACTATTTTTGGCGAATTAATTCGTGGATGGGATTAAAACTCTTTATTCGATTCTTAAGATAAATGCAGAGAAGTCGGGATCTACCGTAACAAAGGGGTTGAAAAGTCGCGAAATTGCGGTCGAGGGGGGTGAGGACCGCGATTAGGATCCTCGTAACGAGCGAAGTCGGAAGACCAGTCAAATATTTGCCGGGCCAAGACCCCTTTGATAAGTTTTTTATTGCAGAGTCCCGCGAATTTCCTTGGAAACACCCCATCGCAGTCGGTTCTTACGGGGCTTCGCCCCTCCCCACCCGCGCGGCTGACAATGAACTTACGGGCGGTGGATCGCTTTCGAGACGATCCACGTAAGGAGAGCGAGCTGCTCTCCACGGTCGGGAATGCGAATCGACGTTGATTGCCTGCGAAAGCATCCCTGGGATTTCCCGTTTACCCGGCGACAAAGCAAACGCCGCGGAAACATCGATCGCTCGCGATCCACCAGCTCGTGATTTCGAACGGGGGAGGGCGGTGGTGGGGAGCGGAAGCCTAGTGGATTCCTTTGTCGCGGCGACAATGAGACTGCTAATTCGTTTCCGTGTTTTCTATTGTGAGATTAAGAGCCGTCGCGACTGTTTAGCCGTCGCGTTCGCGGCGCCGGTTATTTAATCAACGGGGGTGAGAAACGGGGAAACAGTTGCTCCCAAGCTAAGAACCGTGAAAGAAAAGGCTGAAGTGGCCTTTGATGCCGTTCGTTGTGTACCATTTGCGTTGCGCGCGATTCGAAAAGTTTACACGAGTGCCGGTTCAGCGCTTATTTATTTACCGAGCGCCATTATGCAAATGTATAGAGCGGCCGCGCGCGCGGGATTAATAGGCGCAAAAATGATGGGGGCACAGTCGCGGGCCATTGTCGTAACGATTGCGGTTCCTTCCAACAGCCGGGCGACCGTGCTTTGCCCTTTCGTCACCAGGAGTAAGAATTTTATGCGGCGGATATATAAAGCGCGTACAAAGAGAGAAAAATAGAAGCGTGTTAGAAGCTCGACAATTCGAATAATATTGCAACAATTTTCTCTATCAATCGATATTAGATACAGTCTAGACAAAAATGTATTTACTCTATTTTACTCTTCGTAGAAATATTTGAATTTAACCCATCCAAGAAAAGGAAATTTTCCTCTCGTCCGCGTCAGGTTTCTGTTACAAACGATAACCGAGTAGAAATGGGTTTCACCTGTCGAACAAGATCGGGTTGTCCGTCATCCGAGCTCTCTCCGCGAAGTTACAACAATTTCCCGCCGAAGAGCGACGCTTCGACGTATTTCCCGATTCAAGAGGAGGGAAAAAAGCGCGGAGCACACCTTGCAAGATAAATCCGTGGCTACGAGCACTGTCAATCCCCGAAGGAGCCGGTCGGCAGACATCAAAGCGTATCCCACGGTCGGAAACAATGTCAAGCACAGAGAGACGACCGGCACCACCAGCGTCCTCGGTCCTCCTCCTTCTCCTCCTCCTCCTCCTCGTCCTCCCCCGGTTGCGGCAAGCAAACCGGCCGAGTAAAAAACGCGCGCGGGGAACACGGTGTTCAAACATTCGCAGACATCGCGGCACTCGGATCTCCAATACGGTATCGACAGCCATTGACAGTTTAAGCCCGGGCTCTCCGGTGCGTTTGCAGATCGACGCAGCCGCCGACGACGGAATTCCCCTGGTTCTATCGAAAAAGTAACGATCTGTCCAGGGCACGCGGTTCCTCCGGTACGCGACTGGTCGCGCGGAAATGGCAGTTGATGACGGCGAAGGCAGAGAGAGAGAGAGAGAGAGAGAGAGAGAGAGAGAGAGAGAGAGAGAGAGAGAGAGAGAAAGAGAGAGAGAGAGAGAGAGGGAGGGAGGGAGATGGGCTGGGAGGGGAGGAGGGGAGGGTTGGAAACGGCGATGGAGGAACCGAGAGGAGAGTAAAGGTTCATTGGAGGGCGATGAGGACCTGGAGGGCGAGGACCCAGTCGGGCGGTCTCGAGTGTCTTGTCAATATGTATAGTGTCATCGATGTCTCTCCACTGGACGACGATCCTTCCTATGCACCGTGTAACGGAGATGACGATGTGTGCGTCGACGGTGCATCTCTGTCGGCGCATATAGGCGATGTAACTGCAACCACTTCAATTACTCTAAGTAATGACTTTAGCGAGAAATTTTTCTAGCCCTGCCAGAGGCCTTAATTAGGATGCATTCAAGAAGCTCGCGTTTTATGGGTTTCCGTTACTTAAGCATAATCCAGTTAGTAATCCTTATTGTAGCATTAGAATAACTGGTTTTTAATTTTATCATTTTTACAATCTTTAGGGATTCTTTCATTTATTCGACTACTTGAATAAATTACATTATTACCGTAAATGTTGTAATTGAATCTTTAAGAAATTTAAACAAATTTGAACTATTCGATTTTAGAAGGTACAATGGACTGGACATTTATTATTGACAAAAAAATATCCTGTGTACTGCTGCAAATGGAGCACTTGGAGATCATATTTACCAATAAATTACTAAATATTTGATTTGACTAAAATTACGACTTTTAAAGTGATCGAAAGCAGTTCTATATACATATAATGCAGCCTAGTCTATACTATAGTGTACGCTATAATATAGGGGGTGGAAATGATATCCGACTGGTGGCAAGGAGTCCCATTTTGGTCACAGCCACTTGGTACAGGGCCAACTACACGCGATTCCTATTTTTTTCTCCGACGTTACCGCGCGAAGTAGCTCTCCTTTCGCGGGGAATCATCATTTGTTTCTGCCTTCCGGTGACGCGCCTGTTAAATAGAGAGGCGGGCTGATCGTAAGGGAGAATGGAAGTCGGGTAGTGTGAGCGTCCCAGGCGCCGGTGTGTTAGGGTCGTTGCAAGGACGAGGCCCGTTGTATGCCAGACACAGAGAGCAGTTGAGGCGTGTAATCTCGAAGTCGATGGAGTCGAATGGCAGGGCTTATGCCAAGTGTACACGCGAGAGTCGTTATCGATAGCGAGAGGCGTGTGGTAGTGGTCGGGACAGGGTGCTATCGTGCTATCGAACCGGAAGGATCCGAGACTTCGACCAGGTGTCCACTTGGAGAGGTTGCGAGATTCGACCAGACAAGCGAATAGGCAGCTTTAATATCCGAATTACTCGTAAGTAGATTCCGGAATGGTATTTAATGTGTTTATAGTTAATCAAGTTAATCTTATGTTAGATTCATAGACATCTTAAAAATCAACATTTCATTCTATAATTATATTTATTTATTTCCTTATGTAACTCTAGTTATTAACTACTCTTGTCAATATGTTGTACAATTTTATTTCCTTCTCCAATTCTGTATGTGATAATATATAGGATGGATAATATGTGCTGCATAGAGCTAATAACCCTATAAGTGGTTCCCAGCTTAAACGAAGAAAAATACGGTGATTGTAATTTTTATTTAGGCTCTGCGTTCATTTGAACGTCATTCTTAGTAGCGAAGACAAACGAAGAAATACTGAAACAAGTATTTTTCGTTTCTTCAGACAAAAACAATTTACATTTGGAATCGCATGATCAATTTGTAAATAGTTCGACGCATAGTCGCATGTATTGGATTTTGGAGCGTCGGGATGTCTTTACGACTTAGGCTACGTGTTCAGTTGGGAAGCAACGCGAGAAGTTAGTCGGTGCTCAAAGTTTCGAACTCACGCTGCATCTCCACGCGATCGTGCCCGGAACTGCCGCGAGTTACAAAATTCGAAAGCTGTTCGGTTCGCACTTTACCACGCAGAAAACACTGGCATTCCCCTTACCGTGCAGCATCACACGCGTTCGGCATTCTATTACTCGATAGTGGCGAGCGTTCGAACTTTGTGTGTACTTTTACGACTGACGGGGCAGCCGGCGCTCGGATTTTATTATTCAAAGACTCCCCCACCTCGCCGAATTATGTAGCCCCTAATACATTCGAATGGAATTCCACCGACGTAACAGCCGACCATATTCGAAGATGTAATTCGAATGCTGTCTATGCCGTGTTCGACCAATCAGAGATCCTCGTAACCGTGCTCTATGCCTCGAATGGCGTCATATTCGGGCTGTATAGCTCTCAAAGTGGCGCATCCAAGTTTTACGATTACGATGGCGATCGCATGCGTATTTTATAACCCCGGGAGATTTCGCATTCGATTTTCATGACTCGCCGGGAACTGCACGCGCGCACACCTCCCGGAATTACTTCGGACCTAATAGCTTTCCAATAATCAAAATCCCGAAAATATTACGTCATTGATTACACTATCCGCGTAGTCAACGGTCGTTACAATTAGTGGACGTCTGAGCGAATGTCTGCGGCTGCAACAGACTCCCGTGAAACTCGAATCGGACGATTTTGCTTATTCGGCGCGTTGCGCAGAATATCTCCGGTATTTGGATTTTTATCCCCTTGGATTAATTACTCCGATTTTATGGAATTTTATGAAATAATGCCGGAACAACGCATTTTATAATCCATACGGTTCATTATTGATTACTTATATTTGCGTTTATGAAATATTGCTGGCACGGCCTGTTTTATAGTCGATACGGAACATTATTGAATACTTATATCTGCGTTTGTTTGATCGCACTTTGAAATATGTATAATATTTAGATAATTCTAGATACGCTTTCATCAGATTACTGATTTATCGTTGTTAATACCGTCGGATGAAACAGATGCTTTTTTCCCTACGATGGAGCGTGTAGAAGGTCACGTATAGAACATTAAACGGAATCACAACGGGATATTAATTCAGCAAATTATTGGTAGTCACGGTGCGAATTGTATCGAGCCCGCGCGACGATACCGAATTTATGGAAGCAATTTTCGTGGAACGAGAAATTAATAGGAAAAAGCCCCGTACACGATCGTAAACAACGGCCACAAATTTCACCACGGTTATTTAAACGGGTCCGATTAAAATGTTGCTGTTATCGGTAATTATAACGATCAGCACGTGCGACTAATTAACGCGCCATTAGCCGTCAGCCGCCATTTTATGGGGTTCACCGTATCTATCGGCGCAACCCCGTCCGTGTATCAATTACCCATCTACCCGATTTCTACCCGTAGCATTAAGGAAAATGTCAATCCACCGTTCCTCGACCCTTCCAATTATTCTGCTCGAGCATTTATTATATCAATATTAAGCAATATCGAATAATTAACTGGAAAGTATTATTAGAATTTTGCTTTACCACTGGACAGACGGGAAATTGATTTTATATATCGCCGATATTACGTATTTATAATAAAAACTTATATTGTAGAATAAAACAGTAAAAACATTTCTTAATATACAGTTTTATTATTTTCGACTCTGTCGAATGATTAATGAAACGAATAAATGTATATGCAGCAGCTGTATGTTGCAATTAATGTGGACGAGTTTTACTTTACGTGAAAATCCGCAGTTCATATGCACATAAAACCGTTTCGTTTTCCACATTTCCGTGAACACGAAATAACGATCGAATTCGTCGTAATATAGGCAGCAGAATAATTAAAGTGATTGAAATAGGGGTCACCAGGGCAAGTAAGTTAGGGTAGCCGAAAATATCTCGCGGCTAAAGAAAGATGTCCATTTAACGAATCACAAATTTAGAATTGTCGAACGTTCTCGCTGAAGTCGAATTTCGTTTCTCGCGATGATTTAAAATAAGATATCGGTGTCCGCGTCAATAACTAATTAGTTATGTAAATATGCAAACAGGTCGGTTGTTACATCGAGGCCAGCAATGCGAGAAATTGACGTATCCCTTGAATTCTGTATTGGGGCGAAAACACAGGGTGTCGTGTAAGTAACTGATGGTAGAATCGATCAGGCGCTGATTTTTCGTTAAAAAAATAAGTCGGCAGTATAGAATAAATTGGTATTTTAGGCTCCGTTTTCGAGAAAAAATAGGTTCAAGAAATGATACTATTGCATAGTTCGATTAGTATAGATTACTAATTCTAGTTCTAATTTTATTTCACGTCACACTATAAGCGATATCTTCCATTTGAATTTTCTAAGAAAGAAAGAAATTTTCTAGAAATGAATAAAATGTTATCTTTTTCCTTCAATTTAATTTTTGATATAGAACGTTACCTGTCCGGTTTTACCAATGATTACACGACACCCCGTATATTCTGCTCTGCGCGGCATTCACGGATAGGCTATGCATATTCAACGCGGTCATTATAATCCGATATAATCTCGAATATTTTACGGGTTGGACAAAGGGGTGGGGACAGGAGTCTGACAAAAGGGGCGAGGAACAAGATGCGGGAGACGCATACGGCGCGCGCCACTCCGAACATTGTTTGGATCTCACCCATCTCACTTTCGATTAATTAAGTGCTCGACCCTTTTCGGGGGCCACGAACGGCCTCCGGGCGCACTTCGTGCCCGCCTGACTTCTGAAAAGTGGTTTTTGTCAGCGAGAAGCTGCGTTAGGTAAATTGAGCGCGCTTCGCTCGCCGGCCCCTTCTTTTCACGCCTCGCCGCATCGTCGATCTTGCTTTTTTATATAAGGACTATGAATCAGGCTTCGGATCAATCCAGCTGCCGTTCTTCTTGGTACGCAGATTTCAAATTTAGTAGATCTTCTGAACTTTAATGGCGGCCGAGTATTCGATTTTATTATTTCTTTTTAATATTTAATTTCGATATATTTGGTAAAAAGGTATTTCATCTATTTAATAGAATGTCAAGTTCCGTTCAACCTTTTTACGTTATAGAATTTTTATAATAGGGTATAATATATTTGTTTCTTTTTTATTAATCATTCGCTTTATTTCATTCCACGAGGTTTTTTCCGCATTGCTGAGAGATTCTGTAATACATACTTTTTCAACTGATTTTCTTTACACTTAGAATAATCATAAAAGAATAGAATAGAATAATCAAAGTTGCTCGCTCGTCGTTTCCAAATTTCCGAATTAATTTTTTTTTTACAGCTAACTTCTCAATTTTACTAACGAAGATATTTCTTTTATCAATTTCTATGCGATTGTAATCGTTTTCCGTAGACAAGATAGATAGTCGTTTGTCGGTCGAATAAACTCGCGGAGACGTTCTAAATGATTCTAGTGGACACGTGGTTCTTCTCTGATCGTTCCAACTTCTTCTGTGTTCGCCGGAGCGGAGAACCGCGTGTCGATTAGGCGAACTTTCTCGTTATCGACTAGCTAGAATCGCGAAACTCAGCCGAGCGAACTCGGAAACCAATAATTAGGAGCATGACGGTAATTAAGAATTATTGCCTATCGATCAGCCCGCCGTTCCCGGAACCTCAGGCGGCGGCGGATTCGTGTGCTGTTCTCCGAATCGGGAAACTGTATGCCTCTTGTCCTTTCCTTTCCGGCTGCACGCCTTGTCTGGTAATTTTAACTAGCTCGATGGTCCGGCGATCGAACGCGCTCGGGCGTCTTATATTGTTACGAGAGACTCGGCATTCCTGACGATACAATCGACGATGTTAAATGGACAGGAAGTCGACAGCTTGTTTGCAGTAAACTTTCCTCGACGATACTTCAGTTTAAAATAGAATCGTTGGCATTGGGCATTGAGTAGGATCGTATTCTATCGTGTACCAAGCCTGGTCCAATGTTTAACCATCGCATGGTGCCCCTGGTTGCGGATTCTGATGTAATAATCCTCTATTATAGGTAGAATTATCTCTATTGATTAGGAGAAACAGGAGTATAATAATTGTTCCCGATCAATTATTTTGAAAAAAAAATTGTAGAAATTAACCCTTCGCACTGGAATGGTGACTTTAAGGCTATATAAGTTAAGGATAAAAACCGCTGTATCACTTTCAAAAAAATGTCTATATCACTAAAGTGTGTATTTAAAAAAATTGCTAATTAGAAGCTTTGAATGCAAAAGCTTAAAACGTAATAAAACGTAAAATAGTGGAATGATTAATAGCAGTTCAAAATGTTATAATTGAAGTAGACAATTTTTATTTTGGACGAAAATCTAGTAATGAATAAATCCTTCTGTCAAGCACAAACGGATTCGCACGCGGATGCATAAGTTGCCTGGTCTCGAAGCTTAGATTGGCTAAGGTTAAACCAAAGCGTAATTCCCGAGGGTGGAAGCCGAGGTCAGCGGATAAAGCAGGTATTTCCAATAGAGAGCTTCTTTAAATCCTCCAGAGGGAGCGTTTCAAGAATCACTCGTTGTCGCTTTACGACAGAATTGACCCGCACTCCCTGAATGGAGTTCTGACGTCGGTGGTTTTCACTCGCGAAAGTGACCGTGCCGAGTTCCACGTCCCATTGTCGGAACACACTCGTCTTCCCCTTGCACACACGTGCGCACGTTCGTGCATGCACGCGCACGCGCAACTGTATCGACGGATTTAAAGGATATGCGGCGGCACGCGATCCTACCTCGACAAATTTTCCACGAAGAATTCCGTTCGAGCGAGAGCCGTTCTCCGCGACGTCCTAGCGAAAACTTTCCGGCTTTCCTCGAGCTCTCTGTGTCGTGCCTTCTTCTTTGTTGACAGTGTTGTTACTGCTCTAATGTGCTCGGCGCTTAACGGGCCTTAGAAAACGTTGCAGATGCTCAGCTGTTAGTTTCCAGCTGCGCCCGATTACCGTGTCTGCAAATTTGCCGACGAAAATGTTTATACTGTTTATATTGCTTCCTTGACTTTACACTTAATTTATAGCTTTTCCATTATATCTAGATTATACTTTTTTACCCCACTTAGTTTATGCTTAGTTTACACTTAGTATAAAATGCTTAGATTTTCTCTTTGTTGTATAGCGTTCTATTTTAAAAAATAATCGAATAATGTATCAGCGCATAGAAATAATTAAAAAAACTGTGGTTAAAAATTAACGTTATGGGATGATTCAATGCTTGATTGAACTTCTTCCAAATTTATTTATCCTATATCTCGCAGAAGCATGAATGTGCAGGGTGTCGCGTTAACAATGGTACAACCGAGAAGGGGAAGATTTTACATAAAAAAAAGAATCCAAAACAAGAATAAAATTTACATATATATGAATACTTTCTTACGTACAATACGGATTCTGTGATTAAGTATGGCTTTACCAATAACACGATTTTCAAAATTAAGTGCATAGTTCCCTATGTAACTGGTTAAATGATCAGTAGAAGAAATAAATCTTGGCCAGCATGATATTAGGTCTATTTACAAATAGCCATGACAACAGACATCGGATTCTTGTCACGGATATATTTCGAGCGCAAGCAGCTCCGATAATTAAATTACGATCCAATCGAGCCGGTATGAATCTTGAAAGAAAATTGCGAAACTTCCGTGGCGTAGAAATTGTCTAATCTATTTTCCCGGCGAAGAATGTGCTCGCGCGGCGGGCAGGTCATTCAAAACGCTAATAGAATTCCGGGCTCGACCCTCGCAGCCGGAAGGTGCCCGCAGCGTCCGCGACCGGAACGATCCAATCCGGAAGTTTTTTAATCCGCGGGATCGCGAAATCCCGAGGTCCGCTGTCTCTCCCCTTCGTCTTGAGCACCACTGAAGGTCGGACGTTTCAGGACGCATTCACGACAGAAATAAATACAGAGTGAAAAGGGCTCGAGTTCTTTTCACGGAAGAATATAATTGCCAGAAAAATAAACGATCGCAAAGTCTGTTTGTTCGCGCCTCTCCCGCGCTCGTCCCCGTGAGCCCTCTCGCCCCTCTCGGTCACCCTCTCGGTCCCCTCGGCCCTCGTTCCACGCGCCCGCGCGCGCGCGCGCACCCGCTTTTTCTGTGTAATCCGCCACCCGTCGCGCCCCCTCCCTTTTCTCCGACTTCTCCCTCCTTTTTTATCCGTGCACACTTTCGCTCGGTGTCTTCCGCTCTCCGGACCTCCGTCGGCCACCCTCCGACCCCCTTGCTCCACGGCTAGCATCCCCGTGCCCCGCCGTCGACGAACCAACCCCCGTTTCCCAGCACTCTTCAACCGGCGTCCCTCTATTGCGACTTCGTGGAGAAGCTCACTCGACTCGCGGGTCAACGAATTCGCAATTACGATCTTTCACGTCGACGTGACTACCTACTCTCTCGTCGACTTTGGAATCCCGGACGATATTCCTGGCTGGCTGTGCAGGCCACCCTCTGCGCGCTTCCCTCCTTCTTCTCCTCCTCCTCCTCCTTCTTTATCTTCTTCTTCGTTTTCTTCTTCTTCCTCGGCGTCGCCTACTTCCTCGTCTTTTACTTCTTCGACCCTTTCCTACGGCGTCGCCTTTTTTCCTCGATTTTCTCGCGTTCATCGCCGTGCCGCACACCCCCCCGACCACCGTCGTCCGGACCACCCCCTTCGTCCACAGTCTTGTTGGTTTTTCCCGTCTTTCCTTCGACTGTTGACTCGTCCCGAGAGCTTTCTTCCACGGCTCCGACTCCCGTCCCCGCGCCTCGACCCTCTTTTCGCACGGCCGCGGTTTCCCTCATCCTTCGAATCCATCGTACATCCGATTTATTCTCTTCTTGCCTTTTCACCTGCGCGCGCGCGCTCGCGCTCGCGCCGTTCGTTCGAGTGGCGCGGCAAAAAAGAATCAATTTTTTGAATCGTCCGGGCAGCCTTGTTGCTTCACGGGTCCGTGGGCTTTTCCGATCTTCTCGATTGATTTCTTTCGAGATGCTGGTGGCGAGAGGAATTGCCATGTATCGATCGATATGATCGGTTTCGTATCTTTTCAACGAATGTTGTTAATATACTAACACTTTTACAGTGAATGGTTAACCGACGAGTCAACATTTTATTTTCACAATTGACAATGTTTATAACGATCTCAGCTTTATTAATCAATTTAGTCGTTCTGTTGTTCCCATAGCGCAGCAGCCATTTTTTTTCATTAAATTGCCGAAAATAAACTAATTAAGTGACAATCAAAATATACCAGGGTCAGAATGACCATCACAAGCCGGACGTTAAATAAATTTCTGAATTTGTCTCATTCTACCCAAAAAAATATCGTTCACATTTTTTTAAATGTAATTTTAGCTTGAATCTTGATTGTGAAGTTACTTGACAAGTTTAACAGTATCAAATTACGCCTATAGGATTTGTAATAGACCTGCACATTAGAATCCAATCGATGGACAATAGGATTTATTAACAATGTCCGATTTTGTCCCGAAGTGTCGAAAGTCATAATTGTACTCAGCGTTGAGCTCCCATATTAATTGTGGATTCAAACTTCGTGTCAAAGTAGCAATTTAACCCATTCACTGAAACCTTCCTCATGATAGTCACCTACCGCGACGCGTACATTACTAACTTCTTACTAACTTACTGGGTTCATTACTAACCGGAAAGACAGGATGTATTTATTATTTTTCACTTATTATTATTTCTTACTTATCGTCGTTCTCTACTTATTATCAATTTTTTCTTATTATCATTTCTTACATATTACCAATTTTTATTACTGTTGTTTATTACTTATTATTATCTTTCACTTATTAGTATTTATTCATTTAAAAGAAAGAGATTTGGATACCTACAACAGATTACTACAAGATAGGCTTATCAGTGACCGAGTTAAACACTCCGTACAACTAGAAGTCAATCAGCGTAATTCGTAATAATTATGGAGATTTTTTTCATCGATTCTGAAAGAGGATACTTGGTTGGCCGTGGCTAAAAGGGGGAAAACCGATTACGAAGAAAACAGCTAAATTCTTGGTGCTAGGGCTGACTCGCCGACTGATTGGGAGGAAGACGGTTTCAGAGGTTGCCGGGACTGCGGCGCGTCAAGTGCCTCGGCCGAGCCTAAGGCGATTATGGCACCGTCTCCAGATCTCGAAAATCTCATTACTGTCTCGACGACCGTGTTCTCGGTTAGACCGGACGCTGTTGGTCCGCGAGGAGGAAGTCGAAAAAACGACGGAAAAGCGAGAAAGATCAACGAAAAGGGAAGACGGAAGGAAGGTGTTAGGCGACGCGGAGTCGCGGAGGAGCGTCAGGGAATTCGAAATCCTGCGAGGTACTAGGGTGTCTCGAAAGACAGTGCGAAGATGAAGCAGCATAAACGAAGAAAAACATGCTCGTCGGCTGGAAAATTGTAGATCCTTGCCGCGAGGAGATTTTTACTAAGAGGAAATTAGTTCGAAGTTGTGGTAGAAATTTGATAGAGTCGTGTCGTTGATAAAGAAGATGATAGTCAGGTAGAACAGAAGGGAAATACAGCGAAGTTTCGATCCTCCGAATTAATCGGGTGAGTAGAATTAAATTTTGGAAGCAAGGTTTTACAGAAAATCATCCTGATGCAACGTAATTAAATAATACAACTGTCCTACATTTATTTTTCATTGTAACGTTGTTAAAATATAGGTTCTTACCAGACTTGGGTATTATTTAAATAAAATATTATCTAAGTAACGATACGAATAAAAAATTATCTAAATAACGATTCGTATAAAGAATATTTTATCTCTATTTATTATTCAAATGTGTATCGGATAAATAATTTCATTCGACGAGGATTTATCCGACGAATCGAGATACATTTTTTATTCGAAACATTTATTCGTCGCGCCGGTTAAAACCTACAATTTTTTATTTTTATCCTCATTCGAAAGCTATGAATAAATCTTCGAATAACGAATAAAAGCTTTTTCCATCTTCCATTCGCTGTTCGAAATTTTTCTTTAAGTAAAAATTTTGCCCAACTCTGGCTCTTATTAGTTCATGGTTTGAATCGTTTCGAAGGTTTGTCAAGTATTATTGAGCCGTGCTACCTGGCAGACCAATCTTGCACCTCTTGGCTGAGCATACGCCTACGTATACTACTCGCAGTCCAGAGCAGCGCCAGCCTGCGCGTGGTATTATATACGGTCTAACACTACTTCCTCGATTATGTACGATCTAGTACTAGTTGCCTGATCACACACGGTCACGTACCACTTGTCCGACAGCGTACGCTCACGTACCACTTGTCGGGTCACATATGATCCCATATTACTAGGCTGCGTAGATAGCGCCTTGTACTACTCGCGCGGACATGCACCGCCCTACACCGCGCGATGCCTATAAATACTTTAACACTGTTTCAAGCGGATACACATGCGCCTGATCTTCGAACCGCGCGTGCAAACTCGCACTCTTGATCATCCTGTCTTTGACAACCAGAAATATCCTACAATACCATAAATCAGAAAAACTATTTTCGATTTCGAGTTAGAATAGCTTTCAGTGCAAAGGTTTAACTTTATATTTATCGAATAAAATATATTAAATTTTTCGATTGAGAAATAAACCAAATAAAAAGTACGAAAATCTAATACGTCTAAATCGATAAATGGAAAGTGAGGTATGTTCGAAAATAATCCAAAGATACAGCAATCGGTTACCGCACAGTAACCGGTTCCACTACCCTACGTCCAGTTCAGACACTGGTCGACTGACAATGTTTCTTCACTTGTCCGAGTTTTTATCGATTCAGTTCACTCGTCTGATTTCACACTAATTCGTGTTACACTTGCTAAGTCGTGCAGAAAGTTTCCCTGTAGCCTAATGACTTAAACAAGACCACCGGTTCACGGTACTCGTCCGACCACATCCCGACTCGCACTACTCGCTTCATTCGACATCTATGTTACGCTCCTGTCTCCAATCGCAACACACATTGAACGCGTCTGAAAAAGTTGTGGCACGCTTTCCTTGGAGAACTTAGAATTTCTCAAACATCTCGATAAATATATACGGGTGTTCAAAGCTAGCTGTTTATAAATCCGTGCGAGCACGTTGCCGCCGTCAGCGGCGAATTAATTGAAACATAGTTGCGACTCGTGTCGCGTCTCGCGACTCGCCGGCATCGATTTCTCGAAATAACGACCGCGTTTGGTTATTCAAGCCCATCTGTCTGTGTGCATCCGATTCCATAAAAAACGCAGTCCTGAAATCGCGGTGCATGCCTCATCAAAGGTGGAGGAGTGTGGGCGATGGAAAGAGAGGGAGAGAGAGAGAGAGAGAGAGCAAAATATCCCGCATTGATGTTTCTGCTTTCTCCGCGAATCTGCCGGGACCGGTGTACTTTCATTTATATTTAAGTCACGTTCCGCGTGCTTTCGCGTGCGCGTTTTCCCACACACACACGAAGGTACACGCGCGCGTGCATACACACACATGAACGGAGACGCGCGTGCAATCCACCTACGTGTCCAATAATCCGCCGGCGAAATATATGAAACGCAACCGCTTACATTTATCGATCATCCGACGGCGGCTTCTCCATCGACCGCCGGAATTTTCGGCCGGGCTGCCTTTCGACAATGCTCCATTATCTTCCCGTTTCGACCCGTTCCCACCCGACTCGCTTCAGAAAAATTATTTACGGCAAGAGGAACGGCTCGATTGTTCCCATTCCTCGAAAGGAACAGCTATTAATCGTCCGCCCCTGCCTCACCTCGCTCCCGCCGCGACGCCTCGAGCACATATTAATTGTTGATAATTAATGGCCCGGCGCGTTTAACTTCCACGCCGCGGCTAACTTTTTCCGCCCGCCGCTAAACATCCACGCAGATCGCGAAACAACGAACTCGCTACAGCGCACCTGCTCCGACGCGAAAACCGGCGGAACTGTCGCGATATTTTAGACGAACTTGCAGATTTTTTTAACCACGAATCACGGGACCCCTCTGCCACCGAACTCTGTACTCGCCTTAACTCGTGTTCCGGTGATGCTTGTGATTTTTTTCACGCACCAAACGCCGAATTTCAGGTTACTGCAATGTAATATAATCGCGTAAATTAGATAGAGAATTGACAGTTTCAAGATTAAGCTTTCTTGCCTAATATTTCATGAACAATTTATCCCTCACAGACGCTAGTACGATAATTTGTAGCTGCAAATGCTTCAATACTTTCTTATTTCTTAAGAATTCAGTTTGCGAAATTGAAAGCTGAACAAGCTTTTTCTAATATATTTGTAAAGTAAATTTAAAAAAATAGCATATATGTAATTGCAATGAATAATGAATGTCTGAGTTTATTAAAAATTGAAGGAAGTATACATTATCGCAACTATTAAAGTACATTTTATTTATTGATTTGTTTTAGAAATATGTATTAGAATAAAAATTTTCAGTCATTAATTTTACAAACTACACATTTTACGGTTGTTAACTTCGAAGTTACATCCCATACAAATTGTTTGCACGTGTCGTATTTATTAGAAAATTCAGTTTGTTTTCCATGGTACATAGAATAGTAAAATACTATGGAACAGTAAAAGGATGGACGAAATTTAAGTATTTTGACATATTATTCTTAACCTATTATTTTTATTTTGCATAAAGATCTACTGTCCACACATGAAACATCTTCCTAGTTTTCTCGTTGCATTTTCTTGCTTTCTCGTTTATAGAGCGTTGAAGTGGTTTCCGAGATACGGGAAACTCTATAAACTTGTACTCATAACACGGACGTAATTCAATTTTTCCAACGGTACTGTGACTAATGAAAGGAAAACGTTCGTGATTTACGTGCTATCCCGAGATACCCGAGAAATATTAGAAATTACAGTATCGTTCAAAATCACCGACGAAACCGAGCAGTGAATTCTTCGTTCAAATAGGGCCCGCCGACTGCACTGCGAGTAACAACCATCGTATAAGTTCGTCTCAACGACTTATCAAATTTTCAATCGACCCACCGGTTGCATAAAAGAGATTGACAAAAAGGATGCGTTCCAAATTTTGACTGTCGGCAAGTTCGCGAATTTTGCGAGTTTAAGGATGCGGCGACGTATTCTCGCACAGCCTGTTAGCGGTATGTGAAAAATTGAACAACCCCCGGAATATCTTTTCCAAAATTGCACATTCGCAGCTGGAATATCTTTCTGAATCCGCGCGATGACAGAACCATGCGTCGAACGCGATGCACTCCGCGACCGGGGAGGTTCTAGGCGCTTGCATCAGGCCCCATCAAACGCAGGACGAGATATTTACCGTTTTCGTTTTGATGTATGGCGAACGCATTCTCGTCGGTCTCTGTTCGGGAACGGATACCGGGATATTTAGAGAGCATTCGTCATTATCATTTGCGGAGAGGAGAGAATTTGTGAATGCGGTAATTCACTGTATGGCTAGACAATACACAATAGTGGCAACGTGTAAAAACTGTTCCATTCACGTCGCCAGACAAACGGGCCCCCCTCGGCAGCGTTTCGACTGTTTAATTCACGGCGATGTTGAAACCCATGCGAACGATAACGCTGTAATGGCGGCACGCTTCGGAACACTCGTAATGATTCCGAGCGATCCACTTTTCAATCTGGCAAGCTGTTGTCCACGAGGCTCGGCCGCTCTTCATCTTCCATTTTTTCGTGAACACTATTAGCCGTGCCATTACCTTGTTTGTCGGCGAAGAATGGGGGAGAACTGCCATGATTGAGACACTTTTGTTCGAGACAGGATACCAAAATTTTATATTATTCTATTACAATGCACTGAATACTTAATTAATTTATTTCATAAAGAAAATAAATTGATCTTGCTATCAGTCTTATCAGTGCTGCTTTCTTGATCGTAAGTGCATATAACATTATATGCTGATCTTAAATTACATAAATCCTTTTTCGCATCTTTGGTTAATATTACATTTACACATCACGTAGTCAGAAATCATTAAATATCATTTCATATTTTCATATCCAGGTAATGGATGTAAACCTAGGGAAACGTGTCCTGAAAATAAACGAATTAACTTAACAAATATCCTAAAAACTAACGGCAGAGTGAGTTAAGTTATGAAAGACGTAGATAGAGCATCAGTCTAATTTATATATAAAATTATCCACAATTTTTAAGAAATGGGTACTTTTCTATTCGATGTATGCCCTATTGATGTTAGTTCCCCCTTATTGCCAGCTTCGGCAGACTGCGCGCGGAATATTTCGAGGGCCGGTAACGGTTGAACATGACGGCGATAAAAGGAAAAGGGACTAAATAAACGGGAACAGTGCGATGCGCGTGACTCGGCGAAGGGGGATGGTAATGGAGGAGCATCGATCATTTGCGAAAATATCGTAAACAGAGCCCGGTAAAGGCCGCCGAGTGCAGCGAATGCAAGAACCGGCGGGAAAAGGGAAAACGTTAGAGAGCCGTGTTATTTTTACGCCGCGCGCCTCCGCTGTCGTAACTCAGAATTTGTGTGTCGAAGGATACGCGATCACGCGATATACTGGCACGGGCGTCGTTTCGTCTGCTTTCGCGTCGAATGCTTTCGTTACACGCGTCCGCAGTCTTGTAAAAGTCCATTAAAACCAACGTTGACATCCCGGATTTAAAAATACGCTTCACGCGCGGAAATATTTTTCGAGCCGGTCATTTCCTCCATTATCTGTAACGAGATCGCCTATCGGTCGAGCCCGTTGTCAACACGGGGCCCCGCTGTATGCATTACGAAACCGTTTCCACGTCGTGTCAAACCATGAATATGATGATATCAGTTGTTTTCAACTTTCCGTTGCAGCGCGAAGTTTGTTGGATTTGTTGTTTCCTGGCACGGTCGCTGAATACGAAATATCTTGCTGCGAACGCTGCGCCGCGGATCATATAAATCAGAAGTAATTACAATGGGTTTCGTTACATCGCACTTTCGGTTTCATCATTTTATTCTGCAGTCTGCAAGCCAGTTAATCCGGCAGTAAACCATATCCACGTGGACAACTGACCGAGGAAGTAGTATAGAACAGCTTCTGGTCAGACACGTGGCGCGAGACAGTCTATCATCGAATGAAAATTAATAGTAATTATTATCTATTTATTCATGCATAGAGATACAGAGGAAATAATAGAAATGATGAGATTTCGCATATCCATCGCGCGAGTACAAGGGAAAGAAGAGAAAGGAATTGAAATAAATCGAAATATGTAATACGTATATAGACGTGCAGCGTAGGCAAGCCAGTAGTTCAAATCGAAACCAATAATCGAACACGTAATACCTCTGGCCGGCCGTAAACACAATTTTATTCGCACGATAATGACCGGTATAAACGAATGATCGGGATGCGAGTCGCGTTTAGAATTCACGACGATTCGACATGTAACGAGACCCTCGACGCGCGGCCGCACAATGAGTCGTTAATCGCGCCAAACGACGAATGTTATTGCTATTGGTTCCTTTCCGTTTTTATTTGCCGGCCGCGTCGGTTATTCTGAGCCCGCCGCTGGAAATACAAAGTTGAACGAGCCGCCCTTCGCGCGGCAATTTTCCACACGTGTCGAGCAATTACCTCCCGCCGCCTCCCTCCCCTCCCCTCTCCAACATGTTTTCGATTACTGGCGGCGCGAACGATTATTGCCCGGAGTTAATTGCGGAATTCAATAGCGAGCGTTCTTGAGGCTCGTTGCTCCTCGGGCTCTCTGATGATGCGCCAGCAGATGTAATGACGTCCTTATTTCGCCGCGGGCGTACAACTGATTGCGGTCCGATTAAATTCAACAATCGACGCGAAATTCATATTTGTTGAAATTTAACGCATGCTTGGACATCGGACCGCCAATATTTTTGTACTTGTTGTGGATGTGGCCGTATTCATGTGACTTGTTTAATTAAATATTGGACTCTCGCTGTATGGCCGATTATGGATTGAACTAGCTGTCCGACCACGCACTAAAATTGTGCTACTTAATTCGTGTCCAGATCTGTGCCACTTGTCTAAAATTATACTGCTCGTCTGGCTGTGTGACTAAGTTTATTTTACTTGTTTTATCTGGAACAGTCTTCGTATTTTTATCTGATTTCAACCCTTTGCACTCGGATCCATTTTAACTGTAGAAATAATTTTTCTGGTTCGTGGTATTTCCATTCCAGATTTATTCGTTTCACTCCTATCAACAGTTTTACTACCTGACAATCTTTTAAATCTAAACCTTATTGTTGCAAAAATTATTTTGGAATGAAATAGAATAATTTTAGTGGTGCTTTAGAATCACCACTCGAGTGCAAAGGGTTAAACCGAGTTGTACTACTTTTCTGATAATAGATATCGCTAATTTTTATGTTCCATATTTTCACTCAGCCCCAATTTTCATGAATTTATTTCATTTCAACAGTTACATATCTAATCATATATGAAACACATATATTTATCAAATTAAATATATGCCTTATACATATTTAGCTGTGTACCTATGTTATTTTTATTTAATTGTTTGATACGTTATATTTATTGAATTAAATATGTACGTTATTTTTATACAATTAAATATGTATGCTGGATTTATTCAGTAAAATGCCTGGTATAATTATACGACTAGAATAAGAACGTGCATGGCCAGACCTCCGTTTGAAATTCGGTTAAAAGTTTCCCAACGTCCCTGCGTTTTTCCACGTTAATGGTAGAGTTTCGGTTGGCAGCATGATTGCATCTAAAACGTCGTCATTTGCCAGTGTCAACACGGTAACCGAAAGCAGATCGGAATCAGGACTCGTCAAATATATGTGGTTCGCCGTCAGTCAGACGCGGATGCTCAATTTCCCTGAGAACGGCGTCAAAAGCGGGTAAGGGAAGACGGTGCCCGTCGACGAGCCGTGGCTTTTAAAACGGTTCCCACGTAGCGCGCTGCACGCGTTCTTATTTTTGCATGCTATTTACGTTGTTTCCCTTGGCAAACGTTCGTTAACGTTGTTTCTTAGGTCTCTGCCTTCGCCGTTTTCCGCGGCCGCGCGCTCTCGTTTTCCGCCGGCGACGGTGCCGCGTACGACCCGGCTGTTTCGCAGGCTCGATAGCGACTCTTGATTTTCGCCAGATTTAATTTGGTCCTGCGTTAAACGAAAAGCGCCGGCCTTTGGCGTCTCCGCGTTGCAAAGGGAACTGCTCGCGGACGGCTCTCCAAGCTTGCTCCATGAAAGCGGAGATCGACGTCCAATATTGCTTCGAGATAAACAAACAGCTTCCCGTTGAGACAACATAAACATGGATTTTAAGACAATCGTCCTCGAGCGTATCCGCGGAGTTTCACTACGGGAATTTTTGTCGAGAGAATGGTGCTGAGTACTATGATTCTAAGCTCGGTACACTGATTAAACCAACGTTTGAGGTGCATAATCAAACTTCCTCAGGCAGCAACAACCATTTTCTTGGAGGTTACAACAGCAGTTGAAGCAAGAGCTTTCGTAAACTTCGTAAAATCTGAACGTCGGAGAAACGAGTTCAGTTTCTCGCTCCGTTCCAATTCCGATTCCAAAATACTTTATTTTACGTGCTAGAACCTCCATACTGTCCTGACATACGTTTTTATATTGCATCATCCATTGACCACTTAACTGCAACGATCTATTTATGAAATTGATTTTTTTCTAGGAGACACATTGTTCCAGATCCTACAAGTTATTCTAAAATTATTCTACAGTGTGCGAAATTTATAAATATAATAATTAATAGTTAATATATATATCACTTAAAATATAAATCTCCACTGGGTATGTCCTTCGATTATCTTGAATTTAACCCTTAATATAACTCTATTCAACGACGTTCAAGGGCCCAAAAGCTTCACCCTTTGATACGAGCAGAACCGCGTAAGAATTTCACGCACAGAGTTACGCACCTCATCGATCGACCATTCTGCTAGATAGACAGTAGTATCGGATGACAAACGACGAGACAAGTAGTATGAATTTGATTGGGGTCGACTGGATTCTATGAATCTTTTTAAATAAATTTCGCACGGCTGTCTGACTACGCGCGATCCGATTCTACTGGGGACTGACGACGGGTCGAAACAGAATTACGCAAACAAATAAAGCAGCTCAATGGAAATCGATATCAGGGTGGCGCACGGGGGGAGGGGCTGGGAATCGGGGGCAAGCAATGAAAATTGGCGAAATAACGTGATGAAAAAAAGAGAAGAGGAGGAGAGAAAAAGAGAAAAAGAGAGAGAGAGACAGAGGGGGAGGGAGGGACCGTGGAGGCTACATCGTTCGGAGGGTCGGAAGGATCGGAGGGAGGGCATTGTAGATTGGATGGTGACAAGATGCGGTAAAATTGCAACTGTCGGATCTCACGTTCCACGCCCACACGTGCCACGTACAGTCCCACCGTGTGCCGGCAGATTTTCCGAGCTCACGAGTCAGCCGTCCCTGTCGATTCGATCGATGAATTTCGACGGGGGCCGCACCTTTGATATACGGCACCGACGATTGATCGAACACCGCCGTTTAATATAATGTCGTTTTACTGGGACTTTATTGGTTTTCCCATTGGCACGCGGAGGAATCTCTGCGACGTGTCGGCGAGTCAGTGGCAGTCTTTTTAGCCGAACAGTTTTGGAAAAATTGTTCCACGAGGCGGAGTGAAAATTCTTCGATAACAGCGTGTACGATTCGGAGTGATACAGGTTTTCATTAAACTTTTACTTTAAAATTAAAAATAATCCATTTTTCATAGACAATGTTGACATTTGCAATTTGTAGCGTGAGTTTGGCATGTGGATTTTTATGTAAAATAAAAATTCTCTTCTCCGTTTGTTCCTCAAATAATTTCACTTCGATGTAAATAATACGCAAATATCCTTAAATTCTTTTAATATTTTTACTGTTTTAAATTGCACACAATTATTTGTATTATAAATGCATCAAATCCGTGTAATTTGGAATTGTTATAATTAATAGCCTGTGACGTGTGCAATAAGTGTATCTTTCATATCTGCATTTTTTGTAGAGACTTATTGTCATTGTTTAATTTATAAATAAATACCAACGATTCGACATGTAGTAATCTAGTAAACACCGTAAATAGAAAGATGTCCTATATTCGAGGGCCATACGCGTGTTACGTTCCAATTTCTTTCCATCACTGGCGCGTAAACTTTTAT
The DNA here is from genome assembly GCF_028453695.1 of Augochlora pura. Lineage (NCBI taxonomy): Eukaryota > Metazoa > Arthropoda > Insecta > Hymenoptera > Halictidae > Augochlora > Augochlora pura. The sequence goes on from NC_135779.1 coordinate 10,434,582, forward strand.
TGTCTTTTTACCTGCATCAAGTGGTAATACGTATATACGATCTCTAATACAGAGATGCAGGTGCTGATGCGACCGAACTAGCGATACCATCATCGTGTATTCATAAAAGCGAAACACGTAAACGTGCGGTTATGATACAGATGCGAACACATATCATGATAGGGATGACATGTATTGACCCCTTGAACTACGATCTCTTCGCAACGATATTGATTATCGCTTCTGCGTTCTTAGTAATGTTCCTAATAGAAAAAGACAATTTTCGCTTCTTGTATATATTACTGTTATTTTCAGATTTTAATAACAGAAGAATCAAATTTTATTTGAATTCAGGAAGATTGAATACACTTGGTTCAAAGTTTTCAGTAGATTGTGTATGAAATCTTCATTATAAGTCGATTCGTTACAGCGCAAAGGGTTATAATACAATAATAATAATATAAGAATAATATAATATAATATAATAATATAGTAATAATAATATAATGAAATACATTAATATAATAATAATGCAAATGATATCATACATGATCGTTTAACTGGCATTCATCGCACACTAAACGTCGCTAAATTTGGTGAATCTGTCAATTTCCTAATACCTCCAACTATCCTGTAAAATCATGTTACAACGTCCTGCCGGTGCTCCGGCTAAAATTCAAAAAGGATAAAGTATCCACTTTCACGCTCTGGAGCCTCCTATTTCCAAAGGCAAAGCAAAAGCTCGATTTACGAGAACAAAAGCAGACCGGGGTTTTTTTCAGGAGTGCAGCAGAGCGAAATTTGAGAGGGAACATGTTTATGTTTCCTGTTGGAAATGGAACTTGTTTCAATGATCGAGCAGCTGCGAACGGCCGTGAACGGGGAACGGGGAACGATCCGGGAGCTTGTCGGACGCGAAATTGTGATCCGACCGACGAGGTTCGTCCAGCGGACAATTCGAGAAAGCGGGCGAGCGGGAAGGGGCGGGCGTATTATCGATCAGATTATTTGGAAGACGCAGCCAGCTGTTCGGTTCGCAGACCGAATCGGATACACAAATTATTCACGTATTGGCCCGATGGAAGCGTGCAGGCGCGCCGGCACCCGGGCAACTTCGATAACAGGCTACGAGGACGGAAATTCTCGGATGGCCGATTGAAATTCATACCCTTTGCCCTTTCGGACGATAAAATTAGCAGGAACCGCTAATAATGCGTCGCGCACGCTTCCCGTCACCATTGTTCCGACACAATCGGCGTCGAATCGAGTCGAACGTGGCAACGGTTTAAAATAATACCGCGATATATAAATCAGGCGGCAGTAAATTCGGGGAAACGAATAAATTGATCGAGTCATTGTGCAACAAAAGCCGCGATATAAATTAACGTCGGTGCTCGCAGCGTGCCTGTGTGTCGCGCTTTGTCCGATCGAGCGTAGAATTCGAGCTGCCGCGGAGATCCGTGCGACGACGGGATCGGGTGGCTACAATGCAAGGCTGCCTGGTCCCTCTTTGATGCAACCGGTCCCCATGAATGCATAAAATGATGGACGACGCGCGAGAATGCCGCTCCGCCGGATGTGAAGGTACAAATCAGAGTGCTTTCCATTGTAAATGCTGGCTCTTCTGTCGTACGAGAGATATAAATTCATATGATATCGAAACATTTGACTGATTGTATCGAATGCATATCGACGAACTGTTGCAAGGAACTTCTCCAACGGATTTACATACCTTCGGAGTGGAGAAGAACTGACGTTCGCGGAGGACACCCAATAAAGATCGTATAAGTCGCGATAGGAGAAATAAGAGCCTTCGTTTGGGAGTCAAGTGGAGACGGGATCGATAAGACATGCACAGTCGTCGTATCGCCGGTCGCTTTGCAGTGGAATATGCTGGCTAATGGTCAGACGACGCGTCGAAATCGGTAACTTGAAAATGGATGGGAATATCGAGTCGATGCTAGTATACTACTTTCGGTCAGACAAAGTATTATGCAACTGATTTTGATCAGACACGGAAGTAAACACCTATTCTCAGCCAAAGTAGTGAATATCAACTATAAGTCAGACAAAGTAGTGAACATCAACTTTAAGTCAATCAAAGTAGTGAACACCTATTTTAGGTCAGACAAAGTAGTATACACTTATATATTTGATCAGAAAAATAGTATAAACTAATCACAGATCAGACGAAAAAAAAAACAAACTTAAAATGGTGTAATTAAGTCCAATGCGGATTATTGATCAAACAAGCTGAATTGAGTACTCAAGAAAGGTAATTAGAATTGAATCAATTACATGTGAAATCACCTCATCTACTAAAAAACCAGCATATGGATTACACGCATGTAGCGCAACTTTCGTCTGACACTTTTTCTCCTATTGTGAAAGACAAACGAGTTATACGGATGACTTATTATAAATACCTCATCCACTGTATACGAAGAAACATTTTCTAATGGCCTAACGGCTCATTACGCGGGAGCGAAGCATGCAAAAGAAGGCTGCATCGACTTGCAGCATTCTCGACTTCGATTTTAACATCACGAGCGTGTCCGCGCGCAGAGGAAACTCCAGCTCAAAGTCGCCGAATCTAGTGGTACGCAATTTACGGTCTCATTGACAGCCAGTTTCGCTGGGTTTGGTCCCTTTGATTAATGCGGCCGTGATTTATCGTACACTACGGAAATACGTGCGACCGGTACGCACACACGAAGATTGATCATTATTATAATCTGAGGGGTGCTGGCGCGGCGTTCCACGGCCATGCGAAACATCTGCTACTGCGAACTCCTCTCATCTATCTCAATCTCGGCACCGCAGCCTCGAAACAAACGAACAAACTCGCGGGAAAACATTTCCATTCGGAGGGGTCTGATAGAGACGTGTCTCTCCGGCTCGCCTATATCGAACCATAAACAGATTTATTTCCGGATACTTTTACAGCGATGCGATATTAATTAGACGCGCGAGCGACGATTATCGAACAATTCTCGATGGGTTATTGATATTTAACAATGCATGAGTGGGCTGGTATGATAGTGGCGTAAGTGATGTTTTCGAAATTAAGACGTAAGTCAACATCTTCAAAAATGTTACTTACACCATGATAACATGAACTGTTAATCCATACATGCCAACATTTTAAAAGACAAGTGAAATAAATGAAACAGTAATTATAATTTAAGTTATCCCTCAATTATTACAGGAATGATTTTGATCAGTAAACTACACATGATAATAAACAATAATACTGTGCTAAATGTTATTACTAGACTGTGGTTATTACGTAATCTAAACAGTTTCTGTGTCATTTGAAAGGCAGATGAGCCGAGTATAATTTTATAAGTTGATATTAGTGCAACATTTCTAGCTTCTTTTAACATTTCTATCGATTTCAATCTCACCAACCAATCTTTTCCAGAAATGTATAAAATCCGCAGTCTGGTTATTACCAAAATTAAATATAATTACCGCAGGCAATTTAACAAAACTGTATTTGACGAACGAGTAATTACATTGCATCGGCAGTAGACGCATCATTAGGAGTGTTGATTACACGCGAAAACAGCAAGCAGCGCACAGTCATTACGTTGATTTTACTCCGAACACCGGCAGCGAGTCCCGATAAAACTGAATAGATTTCGCATGCTTTTATCGCAATTAATGCGTTTGCAATTTAGGCGTATGTCCGGGCGCCATCGCTTTTCCGCATCTTTTGTTTTGGCCCGGCGCTGAAAGGTAACCACTCGAGGATGCGCGTAGAATGATCGGCCGTGGACTGAAGAGAGCCGTGGATAGAATCGTGAATTCGTTAATCGCGGTTCACGGGTCGGCGTTTAATTAATAGCACGAAACGGCGCGACGCTCCGTATCGGTCCCGGATCAATTCCGTTCGATCCGATCGCGAATTCGGCGAGGCACTCCGGCTGGGGAGAACAGATACAGCCTACATCCGGTTTATTAATTCAATTCAACCGTTCAGATATTCATGGAGCCGCGATTCCTCGGAAGAATGAAGGCATTCGAGTAAATAAAAGCGTCCGAAGCTTTCATTAAATGTACGATAAAAGTTGGAGAAAATGCTGTGAAAAGGACTCTCCCTTTCCCCTTTCCCCTGCCCCCTCTCTCTCTCTCCCTCTCCCTTCGTCTCTGGTGTCTATTATCGAAGGACAAATCAATTGTCACTCGACGCGCCGCGGAGATATTCATCGTCTTGGAACGCGGCGAAGTAATAAACGAAATGAAGAACCGGAATACGGATTCCCTCTGTTCCACGGTGATTCACGGATACTTGCCGCTTATTGTAAATGTTCTCTGTGGTGAATCCGCTTCTTATTCTTATTCCCTTGTACCATTATTGCGGAGGACTAAGCCTCCGCTTCGTTACCCGACGCCATCACCCGAGCCACCAACGTGCGGAATGCTTTCTTCGTCTCCTATATCAGATTCCTAATTAACTTTCTCAAGCCTCCATCAATTCCCAGAACTTTCCTGAATGCGTTTCGAACAGCGTTTCTGACAGGTATCAAGAGATGAAAAGTGGGAACCGTATACAAGCTTGTTAGTTCGGCAAACTTTTCCATTCGGTGGAGGAAAACATCGGCGTCCGTGTTCGCGGGCCACCGCAACGAATTCCATCCCCGTTATAAACGTATAAAAATTTGGACGGTCTAACAACAATTAACAGGCATTTATCAAGCGTTAATGATACTTGTCCGACAACACGCATTCCCGGAGCCGCCGGTCTGACCGCCAGTCCCCTGCCATCCGTCTGATTACACACGTACCAGCACCACTCGCTGGCCACATACATTCCTAAGCCACTTGTCTGACCAGATTCATCCCTATACCACTTGCCCCCCCCCCCCCCCCCCCGCCATACATTTCTAAACTACTTGTCTGGCCACATACATTCGTAAACCTCTCGTCGGACCACACGCGTGCTCGAACCACTTGTCCGAACACACGCGCGGCAGAGCCACTCGTCTGATCACACACAAGCCTAAACTACTCGTCTCGCTACATATATTTATAATCGTCGACCTGAATGCGTGACGGGTTGAACAACCAGCCTGACTGTTTCCCCGCTGATTCTCCCAGCACGCGTATCCGTCGCGGCCGCGACCGCGTCTCGCGTTCCAAGATCGTAACTCTTTCGCGAAGACGGGAATCAAGCAACGCGCGACGCAGCCGCGTTTGTTAACCTCGGTGCTCGTCATGAAATGGAATTTCAATTTGTTACCTGACGAAAGAACCGGCTCGCGGCCTCCTAACGAGGGATGCAAAATCGCGGCGTCGCAGCTCGGGACCGAGAGGAACGCGCGCGGGTTCGAATCCCGGCCGCGTCAGAACGTATTTCAAGCCGCGCCGCGGCCCCGCGCCGGTCTAAATCATTCATCCGATTAATTATTTCCGCTCGCGGGAGCCTCTTAACTGCGATAGAATCGATCGATTCTATTCCCGTTCCACGGTAGATCGTGGTCCAGACGACTTTAACACTCCGATGATAGTGCTCGGTCCGCGACGGCTTATTCTGACTCGACGCGCTAGGTTGGCTGATTATTAATTATTGTTATTTCGGGTAGATGAAGATTTCATTAACGTTTACAAGACTGCGCGAAATTTTCTGTGAGCAGATCCTTGTTTTCAATGAGATAAGTAATAAATAGATTTTATATAATAGCATTATTAGACTGCGAATTTTTATGCAGAATAAAAATTGTATGCATCAATTGCAAGCAATAGAAATCAGGCAGCAAGTTCGCTCTTCCTTTAGTCATCCTAACAGATTAGAAATATAATAGTATGTTGAAATTTCAAATTGCTTGTAATTTTTACATTATTTTCGATTGTAAAAACCGCAATCTAATTATTACAAATGATTACAGTTTCGAGGGGGAATATTCTCTCGTTAATCTTAAGGCAAAAGTGACTGCAAAACGTATTATGTTTAAACAGAAATACAATTATCATTTAGGGAGGTTAAATAATCCCTTCACGTTTTAGAAAGTCTTTCATCTTTTCTCCATTGTTTCAAGTATCAGAAAGATATTCTACTGCTTTGTCGTCGACAAGAGTAAAACCTCTTCCAGGATACTTTCTCATCTCTGCAGCATTCGAAATCCTTTTCGGTGTCTGCACAATAAAAACGCGCATCCTCTTTAGTTATCCACAAGTTTTCTGGACTCCATTTGTTGCAAAGTTTAATAATTTCTTACAATAAGTATGACACACAATAATAGATATACAAACAATACGTAATCATAAGAAAATATTGTATCATGATATGAGGTTTTCGCATGACTTTTATAAAGCACATTGCTAAAATATTTCCAGGTAACCAGTGTTACCAACCACAGAGCAGAATAGAGACACATAAGGGAATAAAAATCCCACAAAGTCGATATTAATAAAAAATTGAACGAGCTCGTTCACCGGCTCCTTATCTGACCCTTTCGACCGTACATGCGCGATGCAACAAAATTATGCAACAAAAATCGATCTCTCGTAGAAGCATCTTTCGTTCGAGAATTCTGTAAATCGTTAATGGAATTATTTGTTGGCCAAGCCGGCAACCGTGTTATCAAGATGTCGGCGACCGCGTCGCGAAGGTTTTCATTCGCGCGGAGCGTCGACGGCGAAAACGACGAGGCTCGCGGCGCTCCGCGGACCGTGAACGATTTCCATTCGTCGGACCGGGGATGTTTCATAAAGAAAGAGACCTCCTCGAGGAACCCGCGGTACGCACGCGACCTCTCATCCTTATCTTCGCCCATTACCCCCAGCGACAACGCTGTTCCGCGGGGAGAAACGTTTTCATGGTTGTCTGCGTGTCAGCGAAAAACGCTGCTCTTTGCGTTTCCCCTGTTTCCGGACGCGGTGTACGTTAACCTTGTCTGCGTTCCCGCTTGAATTACCTGCAAAACGTGCGACACAAACCACGAGCTTAGCTAAAAATTCTGCGGACCAACATTCCGCTGTTCTTCGGACTGTGATTCTTGCGGCACGGTCACCCGAGACCTAATTTTCTCAGGTGAAAAACTTGGCGACTCTCTTTGCTCGCCCTAGAAAGAGCGATCGTTTATTTTTAACAATTAATTCCGCTGCGTAATGAAAATGTCGATCGAAAGAGAAAGATCCCGGACGAATAAAATGTTCCCTCCTTCTTCAACAGTCATGCCAATGTACTAGAAGACTGCGGATCTCTGTGAAAAATAAAAATGTTCTAACACAGTTTCAGGATACAGAGATTTAATATAAATAAATTGTTTCTTCGTTGAATTTTGATAAGACGAAAGTAGTTTAAGAATATCTTTAAGATTTCACGCTTTTATATTTCAGCTACTTGTTTTTGCTGTGAACGCATGAAATCCATGGTCTATGTATGAGTGATACTAATCGTGAAAAATTAATTTGTTTCATAAGAACTTCGTGCCAGTACGATTTAATGAGCATTTACGGGATCCGATAAGATTAAACACGTGTGAAGTTTGTGGCATCTATAATTAAATTGCTTTTTTTCGAGGAAGTTTCTTAGGCTTATATATGAGTATCACTGCATCTATAGCAACATATGATATCTTTAAATTCTGTATAGAATCGGAATATAAAATTTCACTCGTTCAAGCCATTGATCCATAAAGTGTCCGGCCAGATGCTGTCTTATTCTACTTACAAATTTCAAGTTTCTCCTATTAATTTCGATTCGTACTTGTTCCACTTGTCGCATAGAAATTACATCTGGCTCGTCGCCAGCTTTATCTACGTATCCGTCTTTGTACAGGGGCTCGCAAAAATTCTCGCGTCCGCGATGAATCCGCTCGTTCGATCTCGCATTATCAACGTTTCAGTAGCTGTACCCAATTGAACCGCACGGAAACTTTACTGGCCGGCGTGATCAATTTTTATCGAACCGCCGATGAAAGCCTAGAAAATGAAATCGAATGAACCTCGTGCGGCGCAGGCGACCGTACGAATTTCTGTATTCCATTACGCGCGCGTACAACTGCATCCGATTCGCCGTATTACACGGTGTTTCTTTGAATAATACAAAAATATCGCGTCGAATGGAACAACGGCTTTTCCCCCGCTCAGTATATATCCGCGCATCAGAGTTTAACGGCGGAGCGAAACGAGAGAATGATTTCCCTATAAATCGAAGAGCCACTTTCGAAAGCGCTTTTTAAATCCCCGGATTTCGAATTAAATATTTCAGCGGGCCGGTGACGCGGTCGCTCGTTCCCAGGCCGTTTAATCTCAGGCTGGCCGTAGTGTCAAATCGATGTGGAATGTAGGTCGAATTCGGCTTACCGGAATTGATTTCTCCGGTTTCTGAATTATTGTTGTAGTGCGCGTGCACTGGACTGTATGACAATCCCTCCCTGCTAACGCTGCCACCCTCTATCCCACTCCTGCGCGCCGCTGCCCTCTCGTCCCGCGTTTGTTGTCCGAGCCCCAAACGCAAAATGCGATACCCGCATGCGATATCAAAGCGTTCATTGTCAAACCGCTCGACCGTTCTCCTGCGCTCGGAAAATGCTCGCGTACGATACCCTTGCCGATCGAGAAATTCTAGCCATATTCTTGCTGCGAATAATTATTTAAATAAGCGACCGCCTTGCGTAGAACATTCCGAACGTATCTGGTATTGGAGATCCTTCGAGAGAATTAAAAACAATATCTGCTGTTTCAAGTTTAGCCGTTTCCGAATGCTCGTGTTGCGACGCGTTCGCTTCTTTATTCGTGCAAGCATGATTAATAATTTCATTTATTACTGCGGAGATCAATTTTTAAATGGAGGCATGGATGTACATTCAATATTCAATGGAAAGCATTAAAACTTTATCCGAAAGTACCAATAGGTTTTTGAATGGTGAATGAAGGCTGCCAGCGTGGAAATTACGAAGCCAACAAAATAAATCTTGAAAGCGTATCTGAAAAACAATTTTTCAAAAAACTCATTTGCGAAGCTAGATAATCCAGCGATCGAAGCGAAAGCCAGCCTCGAATTCGTGGATAGATTTCGAAGATTAAAGGATTAAGGGGGCTTCGGTTTTATTTCGGTAAAATTCCTTCGGAGTCCATTATTGAACCTCTGCTCTTTTGGAGTCGCGGAATTGTGAGACTCGAATAATCGGGCTCCGAAACTTTATGGTGATCGAGCGAAACGAAAATTTAATGCAAATCCATGGAGAAACGATGGGGTTCTTCGTAAATAATAGCATCACTGACAAGTTTCCCGTTTGTGTTTCAGCGTACATTTTGGAAATTGTGCTTGGCCAGCAAGGACCGGTGTTCGTTCTCGAGCCACCAAGTACCCTGGTCTTCTCCAATACCACGGGCTCCCAGCTAAGCTGCTCTGCCCATGGGAGTCCGACGCCGCACGTCACCTGGATAACTAGCCCAGATCAGAGACCGGTCACTGCTGTTCCCGGGCTTAGGTAAGCAATCAACATAAGAGCCTCATATGGGACAATGTGCCTGGAATAGTCCTCGAATATAATTTCGATACCGTACTGATGAAATTTACATCTGATTTCGTGTCGCCTTGTGTCTTGTCACGTTTATTCCCGCGCGGGAGAGTAGACGATCTCTTTAGAAATAATTCAGGTGTTTCCAATTTTATCCACATTCTTTGTTGTTTTCGAAACATTTTATTCCGATAGCGAATGAAGGATAAAAACCAACGAATAAAATTGTTATTGATAATATCGAATAAATGTCCAATGGAATGAAAGTTTATTTAGACAGAAATTCGTCCGAATCAAACTTTGATGGAATTAAATTTGAATCGCAAATTTCAACCATTTGAATAAGAATTTATTCGTACAGGGATTCAGACAATAAAATAATTGATTTGAATAGAAATTATAGAATTGAAAATGTTTCATAATTTGTCGATTTATTTCTTCCATGTTACTTTTTTTCGAATTATTCGAATAAAAAGTTATTCAAGTAAAGAATTTTTCAAGTTATTCGAATAAAAGGTTATTCAAGTAAAGAATTATTTGGTAAATGATCATTGAAATAGATAGAATAATTTACTAACTCTTTTCCTCATTAATTATCGATTTGTTCTACTTTGCACCGTGCCTTATAATACATTGACCTCTTCTCCTTACCCGCGTTTGTGTACTGTTACAATACATGGAGGACTCCACACGTTCTTGAATCACGTGTCTAATTAAACCGCCACTTCTTTTTCGAGTATACACTTTTCGCTTGAACACGGGACTGTATCGTGTGGGGCTAGGTTAACCTCTGCTACACGTCTGACTACGTACGTCCCATACCACTGGATTCGCGAATCAGTGACGCCCCTCATTCATCTGACTACACGCCACCTACACCGCTGGCCTACATGTCCGACTATAAGCGTCCTAAATCCTCTCTGCTTGTCTGGATACAAACGTCCTATACCACTTGCCAGCCGAAACACCAGCTTCGTCCGCTTGCCTGTCTCTACACGTTCTGTATCACTTGCGAGATGCAACGCTGACACGTCCCGAGTGTCTGACTACGCGTACATCGCATCGCTTGCCGAGTCCAGCCGTGGTATTCGCATCTTATCTGGTTGAAAACATTCTGGAACGATAACAGCCTGATTTAAGCGCATCGCTTTTCGGTATGACCATTAACGCCCAACGGCGTAACGCGTGTCCCACATCTAATCGCCGCAACCAAAACCGGACACGTTTGTCCGTCCGCGAACCTCCTATGTCACTTGCCAGACGAATCGGCGATGCCCGCCATTGGCACGTCCGAAACATTCGTCAAGATCTGATCGCTCGGCCGGCAAGGAAAGCTGCAATGAACGCGGAGGTATGACGGGAACGAGCACAATCGTTGAAACGGAACCTTGTCGCTGGGATTGAAGCGGGGCCAGGAGATAATTCTATTTACTTGTCGCTGGCCGAGATTAGTCTGTCCAGCCAACGTCACGAAGATATTTGTCGAAAAAGAGAGCCGTCCACCCGGGAAGGTATCCGCAACGACGGGTTGCGACGGGTGGGGAGGGAACCGGCTTTTCGTTGACGAGAGGGACGGCTTCCCGTAATTCCGTTTCAGTTATCGAGCGGCCTTTGTAAGATACGCTTTTTCAGCTGCGAAATTCGCGGCGTTACTCGCAAGAGCGTACGACAAGATAGAAAATGGGTAAGCGGATTAGCGTGTCCGGGATTTAGAAGTTCCGAGCCGCCGTAAATTGCCGGAGTTTCCTGACGCGCGCGCGCGCGCCCGCGATCAAACTTACATTGTCCCGCTGGAAAAATCCGGCCGCGGTGCCGCGTCCGGGGGATACCGCCCATTATCACGCAACTTTCGCCGCAACTAATTAATAATTTCGTGCGGCCTCGGCGCGCGATTACGGAGCCCGCCAACTCTTTCCATCGGTTCCCACGTGACCGTTGAACGTAACATGTTTTTGGCACAGAATTGAAAGATTATTTATTCAACTGTTTCGCCGTTCGAGTTTTTAGACAAATTCAGCATTTTTCTAACTATTCTTGTATAAAGAAAAATAAAGCAAGAATTATTTACTGCTTAAATGAATGTAAAATAAAACGTAATTGCAATACGGTGTACTAAATACACTGATTACAGTTTTCTAATGTCAATGTCGCGGCACTACAAGATGAACAAATTTTTGCTTGCATTATAACGAAGAAGACGTCATTGACTAATCAATGATTTGTGGAACGTTCGCTACAAGCTTAACATATTTTGAATACGTTGAATACATTTTAGATAATGTTATGCCATAAAGATATATTTATATATTATATCATAACTATAATAGATATACTTATCATATTATAATATAGTAAATCTGTAATATAACAAATATTTTTGTAAACTGCTGATCTTTATGCAAAACAAAAAGCCTATACCTCGGTTTCGACAAACACGAGTTAAATGAACATTTCTGTTATTTCCTAACATTTTTAATAATTCGAAAAGCGTACCAACATTGTTGAATTTCTCCTTTGCATTTACTATTTTCTAATTTACTCACGCATTTCTGTCGCAACATTGCAAGCGAACGTGTTAATTTCAATTCATTTTTAGACATAATATCGTACCTTGTTCTGCTGCTTTTTCTTCATAACCGAAGAAGTCGCAATATTGAGGATAATACATAATTTATAATAAATTCTCAGATTTGCCGATTTCAAATCGCGTTAATTCGAAGTCGTATAAAAATTTCGCACTAAGATCACGTAAAGCTATGGTAAACAGAAGTTAGAAACGCTATCAGAAATATTCATTTATAGCGCACAGCTTGAAATCAGTTTACGTTAACAAGCTTTGTGGGTCATCCGAAGTGGAAGTATCTCTGACGATCGGTGCCTGTCGGTATCTATCCCCAGGATGCAACCGGCGAAGCCCTCCGGATCGTGTAAGATTCGTATTATTGGAAGTTTGATGCTGTACGCTCGGCAATATCGTAACCGTGGCACCTGGGGAAACCATTTCCTCCTGGTAATTGAAATGTTCCTTATCCAATGGCCGTCCCTGGTAAGTTCGTCCGCAGTTCGATGTCCCCCGGGAAAGCGTAAACTCTCGTTCCCATGACTTCGATAGATGGGTATCACACGTTAATCACGTTGCCGGAGCGGAACGATGCGAAAAACGTTCGCCCGCGAGCGTTTCGCCCGTCGACCGATGGCCGCAAATCGAAAATCCGAAGACGATCCTGCCGCAACTTTAAATCCGTACGAAATCAAATATATTTCGAAATATACGGGCAATTTAAGCAAGAGTTTTCCTAGCCCGAGAACACGAATTCCTTGTACGTCGAACTTGTTCCTGGAATCGCTGTTATTATTTTATCGTTTGCCCGATCAGATACAGACTTGCTCTACTTACATAATATCGTAGTAATTTTAAAGAAAAAGAGAACATCTCATCGAATCAAAATGGTTTACTTTTTAATACATTTTTCATCGATCTTGCGAAGGATAATGTGACAAATCCCTTATTTATTCTAAAATAACATAAATAATTATATAATAAATAATAATTTCATTCACACATAATTATGAGACACTGCTTAAAAAATAGAGAATAATGCACAGCATGACAGAAAATTTTCACACTTTTTGTTACGTTACTAATGTTTTTAAAGAATAAATCGGGTGACATAGCATTTTCTCCACCGGGGTGACAAACATTAATATTCAACCATAAATTGCTGATTATGATATTGCAGTTATTTAATAGAAAATAAAATTTACTAATGCGTATTAAATATTAAATTGTTATTATTCAGAGTTACCGAGTTTCAATAGTTGGGGAGGAAACACAGTAACTAAAACATAGAGATACTTATTGTTTCTTCCTCCTAATATTAGAAAAAAAATTGATATTTTCTGGATAGAAAAATTTATATCAATACAAGACGCTCTGAAATTTACGTTTCAGTTCTTAAGAAATGTCACTTAAAATGCTAAAATTATTTGAAAACGCCCGAAGTCCGCGCAACAAGACACAGTAACTGTCTCCCCCAACATAGCAAGCCTCCGCAGACATAAACGAAAGGAAGTAATAACGCTCGACGCACCATCGAGTATCACAAGCATCCATGTTTGTCGATCTTACTTAAGCCGGCCATCAGATTTTCCTAGCAGACTGTTTAAAATTCAGAGTAGCGAGCCGGAAGGTCTCGTTGGTATCTCGTCGAGGGCTGCGGGCTGAACTCGGTGTTCGGACCGCAGGATTCAATCACCGGTAAAGAGTTCCGTTGAAATGTTACTTTCACCTGGGAATTCCCCGGCGGTCCCAGACATCGACCGCGGGGGCAAGATTGGATCGTTTTTGGCGAAGTCACGGAACAGTTTGATTCTTGGAGCGGATAGCACGAACAGAACGAGTTGCCGTGGCCGCAAAGAAGTTCGCGGGCATCGCGGGGGGGAAGCAACCTTGGATTGGGCTGGCCGGCAACCCTTTCACCGTTTCCAACCCTCCCGGTGCCTAAGGTCCCTTTGAGGCTCGATCCTTGCTCTCGACGGTCGGCCATTCAACGGTCGCGTTCATTTGCGTCTCGGCGAAATTGGCTGCCAGTTATCCCGTGCTCCGGTACACGCTGATCGATTAAAGACGTATCGGTGGCCTCGAGGGCTCGGTCAAAGAAAAAGAGGGCTACGATCGGGGGAAACGTTGGAGAGCGGCTCGCAACGGAGAGATACAAGTCGACGGAGAGAGTCTGCAAAGGAAGGCGCCCAAGGATAAAGGGTTTCAAGGGGGGGTATATCGTTGGAAAAAGGAGAACGGTACGTGCGAGCGAGCGTCGAGCGAGAAAGCAGCGTGTCTGATCAAAGGGCCCTATACTACTCGCCGGAGTACAATCCTCGCGACACTTGCCGGATGAGACGTCCATTTTCATTACTTATTCCCGTTCAGACCTCTTTTCGGCGTGTCTTAAACCATGCGACACTTGTTTCACGAAGCATTGATCTTCGCTGCTTTCTTCCGTTTGTATGCGTACCTTTCGAAGGCCTTTGAGCTCTTGGAACACACTGCACAGAGCACCGACTTCTGCCGCTTGCCTTCGTTTGTGTACCCGAGGCTTAGAGGAAACGGCACGATACTTGTCTGACAAAATATTGATCTACGCCACTAGTTTTCGGAAAATAAAAGGCTATGGGAAACGTTCTAGTATAAAACAATAAAGCTTATACGTACTACACGAAGCCGTAAGGACGAAGTAAACGATAAGAAAACTGGGAGAGCGAGAAACTGAAAAATAAGTAGTATATACTGAACACTGGAGCAAAGTGAGCACAAAGGAATCGAAGAAGCACGACGAAGCGCGTTTATATACAGGGTGATCTATTCGAAGTAACGCACTCGATTATTCCCTAAACTATAGTTTGTTTCACAAAACGTTTCAAAGAGAACCTATCCTGTATCGTTACATGTTTCAAAAATGTCACCTTCCTTCAGTATTTCGTAATTTTTTATGTAAACATAACTCACAGTTAAGAAAGAACAAAGTATATTAGATCAATTAATTGACGTTGAAATGCCCTATGCGTTTACGTAAAAAATATGCAGATTTATAAAAAAAATTAAAGCTGCACTTTTTAGAACTATTTTTACAAACGAACTATAGTTGAGGAGATAATTGAGCGGGGTCCTCATTAAATTGGATACCCGGGTGTATTAACCTTTTCACTGCTGTCCACCTGTATCTATTATAATCTATTATAATCTAGCATATATTATAATAGATAGAACAGATGGATCGTAGCAGTGAAGTAGTTAAAAATGGAACGCGTAGGAAGGGGAGATCAGCGGAACGAACGGGCTCGTATGAAAACCGCATGCGTTTTCTAGGTACACGAACCGGGCGTCTCGTGTTATGGCTCGCATGGCGGGATTTGTCTTCCGGCGGCGCGGCGGGGTCCGGCGAACGGGAACGATCCGCCCATTTAATCCGTGTCACGAGATTATTATATTTTACAGTGGCCGACCAGACATCGAGCGGATGATGCATGACCGGGAGTTGGTTAACGCATCCTCGGCCCGCTCTCCCCTCCGGCCGCGTAAATGGGACGGCGCGATTCCGAGGACGGTGCCACCCCCGCACGAGTGGGAATCTGTTGATGACGCTTGACACGTTGAAAAACCGTGGATGACACGGCCTCCACTGCATGTTCGACACAGAATACCGTATACACGCGCGATAGAAAAAAATGAAGGAAAAATCGCGTCAGCGTGTTTAAGCCATTACGGTCGCGTGTTGACATTATATTCCGCTGTTGCGACTCCGGATTCGACAGTGCATCCGCGAACACGCCGGCGTATTTCCTGTTTGCATTTTAAAAACATATTGCACCTAGCATTTCTCCCCGCCCGCTGCGGGCCCGAGTCGTTACGAGCCGCGTTACACCGGCAAAATACGCATTTTGGCTCCGATCGATGTCGAAAATTCGGGCGCGAATTAGATCAAGTTCCGTTCTCGAGATAGAAGGCATTCCGAGCCTCTATTGCAAATTGAACTACGCCGGAAATTAATAAACGGGATTAATCGTCCGCATTTTATTTACGCGGCGTTTCTCGCGAAAAAAACGTCCGGGTAATTGAAACCCTTTATCAGTGGATTAAATTCGCCTTTTTACGGAGAACGGCGCTGGATCTAATTTCGTAGGAGGTACCTACCGGGCCCATGTTTCGTTCGCGAGAGGCGGAAAGAATGCAAATGCGCGGGGGACTTGGCGATTCTGAGGGCAAAGGTCATTCCATGGTAATACGTTTCCGGCGTTCGTCTGATTCAATCGTTCTCTTTTTTTTTCTCTGGCGCGACCCTTTTCTCACGGGTTTTTCAATTTAGCACCATCTTCGCTCGTACTTTTAATGTATTATCGAGACAGTCGCTCGGTCCTGTGCAAATTTATGCTGATAATTGCGTAATGCGTATTCATGTAAGTATTTATACAAACTTCCATTATCTGGCCACGTTCCCGATGCCGCGCGATGAAATTGATTTCTATTTACGAGTTCGACGGAAATGAATATTAATTATATCGACTGAACCGATACTATTTCGAACTCTATTTCGAAAATTCATTTAAGGATTACTCGACAGCGAAATTTCGAAATATGGCTGTTTCATTTTTGAACCATACCAAATGTGATTCAAAATAACGAAAATTGAGTGACTTGTCGTCATGTTCTAGGCGATGAAATTTCATTTCGTATTCATCTTATTACTTTTCAATTAAATTCGTAAGAATTAGAAAATCGTTGACGTACTGACAAAAGAAAATTTCGAAAACGGAGCATGTGCTAAGATTACGATTCTATTTCTGACATTTCGATCTGTTCGGAAAGGAGCGATTGTTTCTCGATATTTTTCGGACGTTCTCGCACATTGTCCGAATAAAGATGGCCGTCCGATAGAAGCGTGTCACGAATGAGGTAAATAGGGGTCGTCGTGTCCCGAAAATGCACCGCTAAATTTCGATTTTGATCACCAACCCGCACGGTCGCGCGAAAAAATCATCGCTCGCGGAAATAACCAAATTTTCAGTTTCGATTATCGACAACGTGACCCGGACAAGCTTTCCCGTAACACGTGATAAATATGAACACGGATTAAACGAGGCGAGCACGCGATGCTTGCCCGGGGAAATGATTTACATTAACGTTTAATGCGTTCAACTTCACCGTCCGCGTACGTCAGCATGAAATATCCGACGGCTGCAGTAAACTCTATAACTGATCGAAGAATTATTTCATAAAGTTCTGTGTGCTATTAATTAATGTCATTTGTGTGTCGCGCGGCCGTCATTCCATTTGTCTCACGAATCACCGAGATGTACTCCTTAGGCAATTGAAACGTTTCCATTCATTGCTACGTAAACAATTGACTCGCGCTACTCGATTTCAAACATGTTACCCATAAGTCTCCTCTATCCATCGACTCAGTTCCGTTATACCTCCATCGTGTTAAATCTCTTGTCTCCTTTCTACTTCTTGTCATTATTTTTAGTACTTTTTAAAGTATTTCACTTCGTGTCATTTCAAAAAATTGTTCTTGAAAGCGGAGTCTCAATTGAAGAAATGTCATTCCTTTCCTTCGACTTGCCTTTGCATGTAGAACATCCCCTTCCGGTTGTACCACTAGTTACCGACCAACCCGCATACATCCCTGCTTCCTTTGTCTGGCCATTCACCGACCTACACTACTTGTTTGGACACACATCTCTCGCATCACTCGTCTGATCAATAATTGATCTCCACTGTTCGCGGAGTTCTAGATATTCTGAAATATTGACAGGCTTCCTGACTTCATTCTCCAACATTTAAAAAGCATTTCTGTTTAAAATAAGCCTCGACCACTTTAAAATATGTTAGCACGCAGATCTCCAAGCGGACCTCCATATTCCCAGATTGCTTTCCAAATACCAAAAAAATCTCCTTGGTTTATTAAATATTAAATAGTGACTCGTAAACAACGATGTCGACGTGTATGCAAAACAATATCGATCGAAATAAACCGCGATGATCCCATTCATTAAGTATCATTTGTAATTGAAACCTCCGCGCAAGCTTCACTCCCATTTTATATTCGGCGCGCGCACGCCCGAAGGAAATCTAGGTGGAGCGAAATTTCCATTTCCGGTGATAACGCCCGGGAATGGAAATGTACGCGGCACATTACGGTCGACGACAAACATTTTTTTTCTCTTCTGTTATTTGCAGGCAGTTACTCGGGAATGGGACCCTCTACTTTCCGCCGTTCCTCTCGCAAGATTTTCGCGGGGATGTGCACAACGCAAGGTACAGATGCCGGGCGACCAGCTCCGTGGGGACGGTGCTGTCTCGGGAGGTTACCCTTCGTGCCGGTGAGTCGACAAGAAACTATTAAAATTTTCATTAACACTGTCGGCGAAGATACAAAATAATGGTATTCAGATTGACGCAGGACGGCGTCGTCCGCAACAAAACAGGGCAATCGGTTTGCTCCCGGATGGTGTCGTCTCTAGATGAAATTTATAAATTTATAAATTTATGAGTCTATAATTTTGTAATTTATAAATTTATAATTTTATAATTTTGTAATTTTGTAATTTTGTAATTTTGTAATTTTCTAATTTTGTAATTTTGTAATTTTGTAATTTATAAATTTATTTCTTCCACTAAATTTAATCAATTGAAAGCTGTATAACAATATTCCTAGGTTCTTAACCCTTAGCTCTCCGAAGCTTTCTCTGCTGCATCTATCAATATGATAACCATATATAAATTTTTCATTATAACATAGCAAAGGATGGAGTGAGATAGAAATCATTGCGAAATTTTATAGGAATTAATAAATAAGATTTTGTACTTTCATCGATGTATTTTATGTGGATAGCTAAACAATTGAGAGGAAAATGTTAAATATCTCTACAGTTTGTCGTTTTTATCGCATAAAATCTGCAATCCCGGAATTACCATTTATTCGGATTTTTAATTAATTGACAATGTTCTTCCAAAAACGAGGACATTGCACCTATCCAATCATTTCAAAACGATATAAGGCGTGTTAGTAATTCTATTACAAAAATTAAGCATTGTTAAACGCACGGGCGATTTCTAATAATAACCTGTTATTCCATCTCTTATTAAATAAAACTCTGCTCTTTTGTCATTAATATCTAAACGCTGAAGTAAATGTAGGTGGACTATAAATATCGAATCTTTTTTATTACAATCAAAAAACATTTATTCATCGTGATAATAAGATAATAGTGCTGTAAGAGGTTAATAAGTAATCCTGTGCGCGTAAACGAAAATGTCGCAAACTCGAGTGCCAGACTGACGACTGAGCGTGTTTGACAGATTTCGCTGCGAGTCGTCGGGGACTCGAACGAAAGCGAAACGCGGCCGTTAGTGAGGCGAAAATAGTGTAAAATATTGCGTGGTCTCGTTGCTCGGTCGTCACGTATTCCCTGTGCACGCGGACACAAGTCTCATTATCGTATCCCGCCGCGGCACTCATTAATTACTATGCTTTTTTCTTCGTGCTCGACAGTGAGATGGAAATATACGCTCGACACGCCGCGCCAACGATATACGGTATCGCGAAAGTAATTACGTTTTTAGTGCCGAATGAAAAGGACGCGTCTGGCCAGCGGTCATTATAACGGATTGTCTGCTTCTTGTCTTTTAATTAAACTGTGCTCCATATTCGGTCTCGATCATTGTCGATGCAAAGCGGTTACAAATTATCGCACGACTCGTTTTCAACCATTACGAGAAGAACGTCGACGTCAAGATTGCATATTTCGCATTTGAAGTTGCAGCCGTACAATTTTGTTAAAGTTTTCCAAACAGAATCTTGAGGAAAATGTAGGACACCTGGTCAAAAGTATTTTAAACCCATTTAAAGCGCAATAACTTTTTCAAAACTGGACCAAATGACTCGAATTCTTTTTAGATGTTCCACGAACTAATTCACTGTACAAGTTCTAAAATACTTTTCCTTCCAAACTCTGCTATTACTTAAAATGACAAGACAAAACTCGTTTTTTGACTTTCCTTATGTCGACCTGGAACGAAAATTCGAAAACTCCGTTTCACGTATCTCGCGATATATACGGAATATTCGTGACTGCACGTTCGGAACTGAAGAAACTCCGTTTCTGGCGTTATTAAAAATTGGCGGAGCTCTCCTCCCACCGACCTCTCGATTAAATGTTTGGCCCCCCGCCGGAGACAATGGGTGAACGTGCTAGGACGACCATTAGGTCGCAAGTGGCCGGCTTCGCGGCTTTCGTCGGCTATTCCCGGCTCGTTTCCGGAAGTGTTATCCGAGAGGCGTGATCGGTAAACACGGCACCTACTTACCAGACCGCATTGTCGCTAAACAAGCCGCAGGCGAGGCTGCCGTTACGGTTTTTGCGTGGATCTGCGGATCAATGTTGCAGGCTACGAAGCGGTGCTGTTACCTTAAGCACTTCCGCCCGAGGGAGAACTCGAATCGCGGATATTGTATTGGCTGCTTTTCCAGCCCGGGCTAACTTCTCCTCGGCTGATTATAAGAGAAAGCTGCTTAGCATAATCATCTGAATATTTAGCAGCCTCGGGGCGAAGCTGTTTCTCCGGGCGCGTTGTAAATAAACCGCGAGTGCTCGGGAATCGGAAAAATTCCCGGGAAATCGGTCGATTTTTCTCGACATTGCTCGATTTTTCTCGATGTTGGTGGATTATTCTAGAAATCGGACGATCTTTCTGGAAATTGGTAGATTTTCCTCGAAATCGGTAGATATTTTTCGAAATTAGTAGATATTTCTCGAAATCAGTAGATACTTCCCGCGATCGATAGATTCTTCTCGAAATCGGCGGATCTTTCTGGATAGTGAAGAAGAGAAGATGAGTATCGCCTCCACGCGAGAGAAGTTTCCTTTTGGCTTGGCGAACGGTGTGGGAAATTACCGGACAGATCGTGTAGGATTCTTCGCCGACCAAACACGGGCTCTCTCGGTGCTCGTCTGATCAAACACGGAACTTATCCACGTGCTAACGGCACAGTTCCGTGAACCAGTTGCCCGATTACAGGGCAACAGTGTTGCTTGTCTGGGTATTCGTCCGTGAACCGCTCGCTCGATTGTAACGTCTTAGGTACACTGTCGTCTTACATCGCTGATCCGAGCGAGTACCGATCTTCGTTACTTTCGCTCGATATGCTGTTGCTTCCCCACGATCTTCTATTCCACCTCTACTCGAATGATTCCCCTCGTACAAGATCCGTTGTAAATTGCGTCTCTCGGTGCTTTCCTGTCACGTTCGTCATCATTACATATTCAATGGCCGATGCCGTGGCAAGAGGAACACGCGAATCCATTTATCCTGCAATTCGATTCGATTTAAAGACAAAGGCTAAGAATGCTATTCGAGAAGCGTTAAGTGCGATTGGATGATTGCGCGGAGAGTTTGACGATGTGTCCGATTAGGCAGCGAGCCGCGGTGCTTGTATGATATAGCATTGGTTTGAGCCACTTGTCCGATCAATTATCGATCTGCTCTACTTCCTTGATTGGGCACTGATCCGTGCTACTTGTCCGACTAGGCAGTAAGTCTCCGATTAGTTATTGATCTCTTCTACTTGTTCGGTTAGAGCTGTACCACTTGACCGTTGGTCTGTACTACTTGTCCAATAATGCATCGAGCGGAACCGCTTGCAAACTGTCGTTCCACGTCGCTTCTTTTTACTACCAGTACATATTGGCACCTGCATTCCGTTTCTACTTCTCGCTCGATGAATCGTTTATCTGCGTTACTGAATTCCTTTTAGAAAAAAACATACGTTTATTATCCATTAATGTCATAATTGATATTATGGGTCTGCAGTCGAAAATGCGGTTTCCGATACCCAAAATTTGTTTCAGTTGGAACTCCAATGTAATTATTATAACATTATTAATTGAGTTAAATTCGAATTTGTGTATTTAACACTAGATTTACATATATTTTATATTTTACATATATTCTAGATTCACATACATCAAATAAATAACTTATAAATGTATCTATACAATTTAAAACATGATCGTAAATTAACAAATTAGACCCGTTATCTTAACGGGTTTCGTAGATCCAGTGTTAAGGAATAAAAAGATCGTATAAATCATCAACCAGTGAATAATGCTTGACTTCGTTAAATAAGCCATGAGGCAAATCGTTCATTATTGTCACTTCCAATTCACATAGGACATACCTGCAATTTTAGCCACTTAATTGGATTTTTTCTCTGTTTGGCATTGTCAAGTCGCAATTCCAGCATCTTTCTGTCGATAAACGTTGCTCGACGTAGTCTCGACGTTCTCGTCCGCGTCTTCTCACCCTTTCTCGTCACGTTCGTCCTCTTCTCGTCCACGTAATCGATCCGGCGGAGACGGGAACCCGAAAATTTATTTATCCATCGATACGGGTAGGCAGGCGGTCCTCGGGGAAGAGGAGAGTTTCTTGCGTACAATAAATGTCAATTACAGACGTGGAACGTCGGCCGACGAACGTGACTGGCCGCGCCGACTAAAAGTTCTCCCGAAGATCCCATTATGCCGGAAGCGTTGTAACGGACTGCGTTCCCACCGAGACATCCCCAGGTAAATACCGAAGGGAAAACGCCCGGTGAAAGCCGTTAAATTGTATCGGAGGAAGTTCGATTCGTGCTCGATGTCAGCCAGAAGTGCGAGCGACAAGAGAGAATGAGAGAGAAAGGTGGGAGAGAGAGAGAGAGAGTGTGTGAGAGAGCAGCGAAACGAGAGTCGTTCGTAGGAGCGAAATGTTGCTGCAACGGGACAAAACTTTGTCCGGCATGGGGTTTACGTGAGCCACCATTTAAATGGCTGATTTTAAGCCGACCGACGCCACTGGTGCATACAAAGCTACTCCCATGGATGGCACCTGTACACAGAGCCACCGAAATTAGAAGGGAATTCGAAATCCTTCTATTTAAGTTCTACCCACCGCCGACTTCGATCCGGCTCACACCCCCATCGAACGCCAATGAGTTCCAACCCCTCATGGTGCTTGCTGTCGATTTTTTTACTAGACTCGGTCCGTAAAGGCTTCTGGAGATACCATTCCTTCTCCCGTACACGTTTCTCCCTCGATTTTCGAAGCACCAGCTTGCTTTTAGTTAGATTTCTCGTTGGAGACATATGTTATTTGCTTATTGGGAACATTGGTATCTATTTTCATTTAAACGATACTCATTCTACGGTGCATCTTTAAATTTTCATTAGAATTTACACAATTTCCGATATGGTATACTAAATGTATTTTTAGTGATAGAAACCAATGGTATCGATCTCTAACACTATTTGGTTGAAGTCGAATGTACAAGACTTGTGCGACAAATGTTCAAGCAACGGCATAGAGTATACGTCTGATAAAATATTCGTTTGTTCTACTTCCTTGACCGAACAATATGTGCTACGCTATGCACGATCAAAGACTGGTTCCTGCTACTCGATGCATCAATAATAAAAATCCTTGGGAAACTATTCTCAAACGACGGATCTTTATTTTCATTTACTATTTATAATTTCATATGTAAATTTGTTTCAAGATATTTTTAAGGATACTCTTTCTATACAGGTTAATTTTTCTATCGATGTTAACCCCTTCTACTACAATTTATTATACAGCAAAGTTGATTATTCTTTGTTACTAACAAATTCCTGTGCCAGACAGAAAATAAATACAATTTATTATGTGACAAGCCTTGCTTCATTGTTCAAATATTAATATTAGATTGGTAGAATTTAACTTCAATTTAAAAGATGCAAGTAAGATACATTTTTAATAGATCATGTTTCAAATGTTTTCGACGAGTCTGTCACGATATTATAAGGCAAAGGGTTAATAGAGTCTGTGAAAATTTTATTCGAGTGTCAGAAATTGGAGAATTAAATAACTCACATTCTTTGTATTAATTTCAGACACTTTCGTTGAATATTGTGTTCAGTTGAAAACGTATAAAAATTCGTCAACATCACTCGCGATACGTATTCATTACTCCTTTTGCGACTGGTACACATATTTATCACTACGACAACATATTTCTCACTAGAAGTATATATTTTATCAATAAGAATACGTATTCGACCAAAACGTAAGAATTTTCCTCCAACTTTTCCTTTTTTCCTCCACTAGCACAGAATAATACCTCGTTTCATTCCCTATTCTCTTTCCAACCGCGTTGCCCCGGTCGAATTCGTTTCATTGCTAAAATAAAGTCCACCATGGAAAGACATACCCCTACTGCTAAGAACACATTCGTTGTCGTGTACTTCGTGAGCCGTTTATTTCAAGCACCCTGTCCATTATTCGGGAATCCGCGTGGTTACTTCACGTCGGTCTAAGCACTCGACTGGATTAACTAGGATGCGAGCATTTGAATGCTGTCCGGTTTATTAGCGTCGGGCGGGTAGATAAAGAACGAAACGAAAGGGAAAACATGAGAGAGAGAGAGAGAGAGAGAGAGAGAGAGAGATTTCAGTGTAGCGGCCGGATCGCGGGGACTCGAGAAGGAATACTCAATTAGAGAAAGGGCAAAGGTTGCCTGATCTCCGCGCGCTTTCCATCTCCGCGACCGGCTTGCTCATCTGGATGCACGGTGTCGCGAGTGAAAGGGCCCGGCTATAGCAAAGAGCGATGCCGGGGCCGGACAAGGCTGAAAAGCGATGAGGAATTTATCTGAAATGACATCGGGGCGACCCTCGTCTCCGGCAAAGGACTTATTCCCGAAGAGGGGCCGGGGGTGGCCGGGGGCAGGCCGGTATTGTCTAAAAGGGGAACCGTGCTTCCCTTTTTCCACGGAACCACGTATCCCGTGCTCCGCGAGAAGCCAAGGGACCCTGGGAATATTCATCGAGCCGTGCCACTTTCGATGATGATCTCCGGCTGGAACGAGCCGACTAAGAGCAAAAGAGAGAGCGAGAGAGAGAGAGGCCGAAAGGGCGCTCATTGTTCTTTAAGAGATCGGTAATTAATTGATTCTCGGGTCATACGCTACCGCCGGGAGCTATTGGCATTCGCGATGCCAATTGGAACCGGTTGTTCCGTGCATTCGCGTTTACAAGCAGTTTGCGAGTCTGGGTGCGTCCGTGTACTGCGGTTTATTTGATTTATTGTAGGCGATGCTGCCGGGTGTTAATTGGCTCATAATTGTCTGATAGAAGAATAGGCGAGCTATTTGCTTCACTGTGTACTAATTTAAACGGTTTCTGAGACTCGCGAGGGGGAAACTTTTTCATTTATTCATTTTATAATTAATTCTTGAATAACGGCGCATTCTTTCCATTTTTCTTATCATATTTTGAGTTTATCTAATATTTTTTCATTCTATTTACTGATTATATGGAATACTTTCCTGCTTGTTCGAGGGAGGATATGAATGTATTACAGTTTAATAAAATTCTAGAGTATTTTTAGGATGACTGATTAGATTAGTACATTGCATTAGTTCGTCAGTTGCTGATTTCTTTTAATGATTAATAGACAGTGGATGTTCTTACAAAATAAATATTTTCTTGAGTAATTGTATGAAACTGTAGCGATCTAAAATGTAATTTTTCTATCAATAATTTTAATCCATTGAAAACAACATAATAGTGTTTTTAAATTCCTGCAATAGTTTCAGTACTACGCATCTTTCTTATCAATTTTTTGCAAAGAATGCATAAAGTTAAATGTAATTAAAAACGACTACACATATATCCGGCAAAAGACAATCTCTTTTCTACACGTCCAACGTACCTGTCTAAATTCCACTATTCGCGGACTATTCCGAATAAGTCGCAGTATTCTGGCGCAATACTGTCTCCTTCTGCTGGGAAGGATTAATTGCACCGCTCTGCGAATGCAATTCTCATTTCCACCGCGATGCAAATAAATTGGTAAAATTGAATGGCGTTTCCCGAGCGCGGCCCTGGGAAAGCTGTGAAAAATGGATCCCTTGAAGGGGTTAATTCCGTCCGTACATATTGAACCGATCACGCCCGGAGGAATCAGCGAATCGAGCCGCGTCGATACAGAAATAGACGGGGAACGGATACGCGACGCCGTCACGTAAACCGAAGAAACTTAATCCCGACGATGGCTGCGAATCCACGGAAATATCGTTGCCCGGTTGGCTGGAGATCCGCGCATATTGGCTTCATTTGCACGTTTCGTTTCGCCCGTCGTTCCTCCCCCGTCGGCGGCCGCTCCGCAGAATTTTATCGTCGCCGGAGCATTTCTCCGGGCGGGTAACCGGCGGTCGGGCACGGTATCCTAATTCTTAACGTTCACCCGGAACGACTGCAATAATCAAGAATCCGGTTCTTACGTGACCGCTCCCTCGGATCTCTCTTTTTTTTCCTCCGGCGACACTGCCGTCTCTAATTAGAGCTGTTAAGTCGCGCTTAATTTCTATGATATGTTTTACGGCCGCGACCGCGGCCGGTGTTCGGGCGACGCCCGAGTTTTAATCCCAGCGGCTTAGCTCGTCGTCCTGGCCAACTAATTAGGATTTCGCAAATCACGGCCGGCGCCCGAAGAAAAGCTGTTCGAATTCTCCCCGAATGTATTTCCTGGAAACGCGCTCGTCGAGGCGGCGATATCATCGATGGACGAGCTACCAGATTTCTGCTTCGAGATCGTCGATCTGTTTGTTCGAGGCTCGCCGGAGTTCGAGAACACAAAAATTTTTGGAGAGCTCTCGATGGACCCGATCGACTGCTGCTCCCCGCCGTTCTGACAAAGTTCGTCGGCCCAGAGCGTCCCGGGCAACAGAAATTCTTCGTTTCGCTATGAGCGAAAGTTTCGCCGCGAGCAAGTAAGCGGCGAGCCAATTTAAGCCGAAAAGAGGAATTCGAAAGTCGAGTTTGAGCCCGATCCTCGTGACCATGTATTCCTCTCTATGGCGAAAAACTTGGTCAGACTCTAAGGGGTTCTTGACTTCCAGGTCGCATTCAGGATACTGAAGCTTGGACTTCGTTCGGTCGTTTTCAGTTGCTGCCGGAGACTAAAGACTTTGACGTGAGAAGGGCACTTTGAAACTGGAGACCGTCGAAGTTCTCGCCGAAGTCTTTGCATTATATATATTATTATTATACTTAAATCGTACAACTAAGTTATTTCGGTTACTGCGAAAGGTAGGACAAAAAAGTACCACACAAAGTGGTATTTAAATGGAAGCGCGTATCTGATACATTCTATTAAAGTCATATTTCTTGCACACTATTATTTGTTTTTAGAGACGAATTCAATCATCTGTACATATACATATGTATTGTATTCTTTTCAATTTTTGTTTTTTATTTGAACTCATGCGGTTACTATATAAAAATAATAATGAATAAATAAATGATTATCCTTATGATTAGTGACAGCGAATATAGTATGTCTAAATAAGAGTACCCAGGAATAAATATTGTGTAAAATAATATTTCCAGTCTGACAATTTAGATTTATGCTATCCAATTAACCAGCTGCTTCACTGTTTCTTCGTCGTAATACTAGCATTATTTGTCTAGCTAGACTGCAGTTCATACTATTTGCGTCACAGTCGAAATATCAGTTGATACCACTTGTCTAACCAAACTTGGCTGTGTCCTCCTAGTTTGGCCAAATATCTGCTGCTTGTGTTCACTTGATTAGACCACAACACACCCTATCTGTCTCTCTAAAGAGCTGTATTTCCCGCTTGCCTCCCTACCATACCTACTCATTCGTCCGACGAAACTATATTCTTAGT
Organism: Augochlora pura; assembly: GCF_028453695.1. Lineage (NCBI taxonomy): Eukaryota > Metazoa > Arthropoda > Insecta > Hymenoptera > Halictidae > Augochlora > Augochlora pura. The sequence continues at coordinate 10,462,300 of NC_135779.1, forward strand.
TTTTGCACGGTCAGATATCGACCACTGCTACTTGCTAATCAAACAGAGCCTGTTCCATTAACCAGTTATTTACATTGCAAATTTCGTGCTGTCGTAGCCTACATAGCGGATGTTTCTCTGGCTAGACAAAATATTTTTAGTAGAAAAGGTCACGAACGTTCCTTTGACGTCGAATAGCGTTCAGGGTAGCGGAACGAATTACTGTGGGGTGTCCAATTCCTGGACATTTGTTTTTGGGCATAATTTACTTATACTTATTCAGTAGTACATATCACATTTTTATATTCTCTGGTCTTATTTAAATTAAAGTAAATTTACTTTAAAATTTACTTATTTAAATAAACAAAAGGTACAGCAATTGACCAAACAGTAAAGTCTATCCCAAAATAGTAACTTCGTTTGATTTTAGATGCTTCGATCAACATCGAAGAGAATAAGAACAGAGTCGCGTCGCGTTTCCGTTCCTATGAGTTCTGCGAGTTCGGGAAGTACGTAGCCTATTGTTCCGGCTTCGCAGCGCAATTACTTTAAAGGCGAATCGAAAAGTCTTTGGGGGTCACGCAACACGGCCGGCCAATTGATTCGAATTACCGTGAAAGAGCCTCGGCCAACTTTCATTTCCATTAAGATCCGCGGTCTGCAGATAGCGGAGTCCTGAGAACCGCGGCCCGCGCACAAAGAGGGACTCGCAGACCGTTATCGGCTGGCCGTTAAGGATGCGCGCGCGGCCCGGTGGCTTTTAACCAGCGATAATTAACGCGGGAATAAGCAACGCGGTCCGTGACTCGAAATGTAAACGGGCCCGATGAATGGGAGAAACCCGGCGACCCCTATCCTCATGACCAATTAACTGTCTCATTCACGGTGTCTCGTGCATCCATCCGGATGGCAGTCGGCGACGTCCGGGACGTCCTCGTCGGAGTCCGAATGCGACAGAGATGAAAAGAGTCGAGCCGGGAGTCCGTCCGTCTGGTCAAAGAGCACGCCAGCTGAAAAGGGGGAGAGGCCGGAAACGAAAAAAGGAAACGAAATTGCGAGTCCGACTACGGAGAAAGAAAACCGAGAAGGGAACGACCGAGAGGGCCGCAAGATTAGATGAAGATGGCGGCTTGCAGATACGCAGCGCCAGACAAATGATAGGACGTTTGACGTACCCTCGCTTCAAAAAGTTTTTCCATCGCTAAATCTCGGATTTTCGGAACCTGCTGTAATTTTCTAGAGGCCTTCGCCTCCGCGGCTTCATGGCAATAGCAAGATGTCGAAATAAATTGTCTCTTGCGGTTCTTAAATATTTCCGACTTCGTATCAATCCTTTATTTCGCCTAGTCACCTTCTTCATAAATGCATAAAATTCTTGATCTACTTATAAAACCACACCTGTAATGTACGATTGAAACGGTTCACCCTTCAAGATAAAATCTCCTCGTTTTCTCTGTAAATCCGCAATTTTTCATTGTAAAGCCACTGCAAATAAAATATTGGACAGATAGTTAAAACCGTTATTCGTATGCGCGATATTTCCAACAGCGTTACGGCCGGTGACACTCCGGTGGCGTCAAGCGCGTCGCTTTTCAGTCGTTGCGTGTTGTCCGGGCCGAACAAACGGAATGAAATTCGACTTGAGAAAAATACGTTCTCGTAGTTGAAGAACGCTTCTCTGGAAAACAACTTGCAAACATCGTTTATCTTCGTCGCAGCCACGTGGAGTCCCTTCTTAATTACACGAAACGTTCAAACGTATCAAACGGCCCATCATCCTGCGAGTATCAAGGGTGAGCCACGAAGAAAGGGTTGCAGGTCCCGGACAAAGGGTCCGGGCAAACGGGAAAGAGCAAAAATCCACGGGGACGGGAATAAGAAGCAAATAGTGGAGAGACACTGCCGGCTGGAGGAGGAAGAGACAACAGGCGGCGTGGGTGGGAGAAGAGTTTAACGTTGCCAGGGTAGCGAATCGGACTTCGCAGCCGCGGAGAAAAGGTAGGGTCGGCTTTTCCCCGTGGGAGGGATGAAATCTTGGTGAATGCCGGGTCACTCGTTTAAATAATTAAACGCGTAATTACCGCCGGCTGGAACACATTTTAATGAACGGTGCCTTTTCCACGCTGCCTCGCTACGGTGTCCCATCCCACAAGCGAGACGTCGTCGTCGTCGCCGTCGTCGTCGTCGTCGAGAGTGCCGAGAGTCGCCGACCAAGCTCGGCCAGACTTTTCAGAGTCCCGAGCTCCGGCGAAAACTTCGCGAATCGAAACTGCGAAATAGATTGGCCGGTAACGAGACGCTTCTTTCTCAAGAAGTCTCCGATCGCTCGCCGCACGCAAACTTCTGCTTCTTCTTCCGGCTGTTGCCCGAGTGCCGGAAGCGGCCGCCGCGATTATCGAGACCACGACGACGACGACGCGAGCCGCCGCCAAGCCGTTTGTTAATGAGACCACCCGGTTCGATGTAACGAGCCTCAATTAACGCCGCGGATCACGCGCTGCCGCGATCATCGTGCGACGTGCCCGCCGCCGTCGCCGCTTTTTCGACGCGGTAATTACGCTTAACCTCTTCAGCTGTGAACTTTTTTCTACCGTTATTGGCATCGCCGCGCTTCCAATGGGTAATTATTTCTATAGGGGCAACGTGAATTCACTAGGTACATATACAGGTTTGTTTCAACTTGCCTTGAATACTTTCTTTTGTGTTCGCGCGTATACCAGGCGATATTTGACGCGAATAGACTGCGGGATAAAAATTCTTCACAATGATACTAATTAATTATTTAATGGTTTCATTTTTTCACAGTATAGTCACGTTTCTTTTTAATTACTACAACCGTGTGATTTATTGCATTTCGACGATACTTTTGACTGCATTTCTAATATTGTTATATTGTTTCACTCTTTTAAAGGGTTGACATTCTTTTATGTCATCATGATTGCAAAGAATAATTTGACGATTACAATGATATGGGCATAGAATAGAGTCTTTAAAGACGTGCCAATCGATGCAGCTACACTTACATTTCCATTAACGGTATCACGATACGTTCTGCTAACAGCAACATGTGCGTGTGTCGGTGCAGAAACGTATTCTCCAGGATTTTAGAACCAGGAACGAACAGGAAGGGCCAGCTCGTAAACGCGTTACGTCCAATATTTAAATTGCGTCGCCGAAATGAGACAGCGTAACAGCGTGACGACCGACGACCTGGCAGTACTATTAAGAGCAATATCGTACCTGGCCTGTCAGTGCCGAGAATAAATGGAGCAGCGACGGAACTGCTCGAGCTGAAAATGAATTTCCGGATGCGGCGCTAATCTTATCTCCGTCGGAGGATTCACCGTCGACGAACGTCCGCCTTCCATTGCCCCCCGCGTACACTCTTTACTACCATAAAACCGAGAAAATCTAGCGGCTCGTCGTCAAAAAGAACATCGCCGCAGTGAAACATGAACACGTATTGTTAATGCGATAGCTCGCGTGCCTTGGCGAGCCCCGATAATAATACAGAGATTGTCTCCAGATAATAACGTTAACATCTATTGCACATTCATTAAGATTTTTCCTTCCTGAGTGCAATCTATCTTTCTTCCTCTTGTATGTTTTACAAACGGTTCCTTCTTCCTGCAAATAAGTAAACAAATGAATAAGTAAATAGATTAATGAATGAATAAATAAATAAATACAAAATAAATGACAATATTTGAAATCGTCTTATGTTATCCGTCTCCTGGATTTAAACAAGAGGAGTCATTTGAATCCTTGAATTTTAAGCTCGTCTTCACCCTTTTCAAATCGTGGCGAATAAGAAAGAGAAAAATTTTTCCAAGTCCTATTTTTCGTATGTGCGACGGACAGAGATTGAAAGGATGGCGAGTGCATAGGGAAGACAAACCATCGCCAATCCTCGGCGCATCGATTTGTATTCTAAACGGCGATACGAGGTAGTTTGTAGTTCGATCTGAAACAGCGCTCCGTGAACGCCATTCCGATTCTTCGATAGGTTCTCGGAGGCAAAGCAGAAACTCCGGGCCATTACATCCTCGATTTACCCGGGAATCGGGTGGAGCCGGTGATGGCAGTCGCGCAGCGGCGTCTTCCGTTCCATGGGGGGTGAGCCTCGTCGATTTTTACCGTGAGAATTTCCCGCGCGCAGACCCGGGACCGGATGCCACGTCGCACCGTGTGATTTATAACTTCTGCGTCGGTCTCTTTCGGCCAGCACTTGAGATGGTGTTGGCAAACATCGCCGAGGACTATGAAAAATCCGCCGCACCGGTTTCATGGAAACCAACCCGTGGGAGGGTTGGTACAAAGCAAAAATATCTTTGTGGCTGGATTCTGTAGAATAGAACCAGTTACTGTGCCCTGTTAGAGGATCGATATATATTTTCTCATTAAACAAATATCAGACCTTTTTGACTATTAGGAGAAATCAAAATAAAATCTTTTACCGAGCCTCAATAACTGTACAATAAACATTTAATACTTAATATTAATAAATTTTATTTCCTGTAGAAGTGTAATATCATAATAAATCACTTAAAAGATCACATTGCAGATATTTTAATAAAATTCCATATTTTTATTTTATCTCTTTAAAGATTTGAGGTTATGTAGACCTATCAAGTGATGGTATGGAATGTGCTACAAAGTAGTGGTGGGGAGACCTCGCAATCGTGATTGGACGATGCCAAGGGTTTCCAATGCTAATACCCAATAGTAATGTTTCAAGCACACTCAGGCCCCCACTTCACCACTCTGCAGCACATGCCAAACCAGCATTGGTTTTCTCGCGAGAATCAGGCTTTTCTCAGTGATTTATGAAACGCAGGCGATTAATCAATTTCTGACGAGCTCTTCTACCGGTCGCCGTGATCAGTGCAGCTCCTGGCCAAGCTCGCGCGTCACGAAGCATTAATGGTAAATAAATGATCATTATTGGGACTTGGTTTAACGGATACACATCTGCGACTTTAACGGGTTGCAACGTTGGAACTTCGGGAAAACGACTTTTTTCATTACGGCGACTTTTTCTTAGCTTCGATCTTCGTGAACGTTCCAGAGACAAGTTTTTATGTAAATGCTCGCGTTATTGCGAGATTTATGACTGTAAATGGGACCATGGACTATAAGCTGTAGAAATAGTCATTTCAGACTTTTGTAAATTTGAAAGAACGATGAACGTCATTAATTTCGAATGGATGAATGTTTTTGACATCGAATTTTATGCAATTTTTCATTATACAATTATTTATAAGTTCGTTCGAGAAAAGTGTAAGCAAACTATGGCATTATAAGTTATGATTATTTTCTTCGCATCTGATATTTGAAATGAAAATCAATGAATTTATTTACGTTTTCTAATTAATTACGAAATGAAATTGATAAATTATGAATGATTATGAGTGTAACAAAAGGTAATCGTCAGGACAAGATTTCGGTCGCACAATGACTTCTAATTTGCCAGTCGTCGTCGAGGATTAAGAACATACGTTACATAATGGGCCATCCATGTCCTTTTAATAATGCAGTAATGCAACACCAAACAATGGACAGTATGTTAATAAATCATTTCACGCATTATCTGACCCGTTAATTACGTGTATAGAGTAACGCACAATGAATAAATAAAATCACTCTTTACATTTAATAACGATCATTTTGTTCGATTAATTAGTCCGACGAACGATAATAGTGCTCGAACAATTACCGAGGTAGCTCGGATCATGATTTTCGTAACACGCGCGATTCACGGTCCACGCGATTCGAATATAACTTTGATTTTCGTCCCGAATATGTAACAATAATAATCAGTTACCGGGTAATGCCGCGGCAAAGTATTTGCGGATGCAATGCGATACCTCGAGACAGGAAAATACCATTATAAATGCAACGCGACCAGTTTGTACCAAGGCTTTATTAGCTCGCTTCACAAAATATCCGACGGCATAAGATTTAATCAATCCGATTAAATCCGTCAATTTTATCAATTAAAATCCGTGTCGGTGACTTCTATAGCATCCTCGGGAAAATCTTCACTCGATATTATTACGAAAATGTCGCACGTGACGTAAGAGAAATAAACGTGACCCGTATAAAACTGTGTAAATTTTCAACACTTTCAAACGTTATTACGTTATAAAAATTTTACATAAAAATGTTTGGTCAATAATCGTGCGAAAAACCAATCGATTAAAAATAATGTATTCTGAAATTCTTCCAATATTTTCACCGTCCTGTATTTCTCTCGTCAATGTTCGTCATTTAAGCTGCGTGTTTCAGAATGAATTCTGAAAATTTGCATTTTATGCGAAGATCTCCAGCTTGATAATTACGTCGTATTCACGTGGTTGAACCAAAGTTGTAACCGAGATTTTTCTTTCGGATTTCCAGTGCTGACGGCGCCCGGCTACGACGTCTGGGTGAATAGATCCCCGGTGACGGAGGGTTGCAACGCGGTTTTGTCTTGCACCGCGCAGGACGACGTCAAAGAACACCTGACAGTCACTTCCTGGTTCCGCGACGATGCCATTCTTCTGCCAGGCAGCACCGACACCGGTGAGTACACACGCGCGCCCGTGTTTCTCAATTAAATATTTTTTACGGCCGACGTTCTGCAAAAAGCACCTCCAATGCCGTGACTAGCGGAATCGATCCGCGCAGGCTTTCCAAGCAACCGGTTGTTCAATTTTGTTTTGCCGGTTCTGGTCGCTTCGCCTTATCGCGTTCACGTCGGGCTTCCTTTCTGCGTCGTTTTTCATGAATTTTTAGATGAAACGCGAGATTTCGAGGGTGCCAGGAAGCTTACGAGTCACCGGATGACTTCGGAGATTAAATTATGGGTGGCAAATGTACGGGATAATCCACGAACTAGATAGCCACGAGATTTGATCTCTCCGATGGTTTAACAAATATTTCAGAGTCGACGTTAACTGACAAATTTATTCAAAATATTTTTTCTCTTGAAGCAAGAAGCTTGTGACGATGACTGGTCGATACTAACTGAACAACATGATTCTTCTGTTTTTATTAGAAAATGATATTTTGCGAGAGTATCTTGACAAGTTCTGGAAAATTGAGAAGGATGTAGTTCAAGAGCAATTTATTGAAACGCGTTTCGGCGGCATGAAAGAGACGCAGGTTTTCTGACGTTATCGGGGACAGGTGACATTTTCGCTGACTTTTGCGAGTACATAGGGACTGCAACGTTTATTCGTGCCCAGCATTTCATAAAATATTTCATCTAGCGAACGACAACACGCTGCCGCGGTATTCCTAAGAAATGAGACTCTTTGAGGCGCACTTGCCGCGCGCCACGGAAATAGTTGACTCAAACTACTGTAAACGCGGAATGCGGTATTAATACCGAGGTCTTAGCTTCGCGGTATCGTTTACTAAACGAATCCACCAAATCTTCCGGATTTCTTGTCGCGCTCGATTAGCTTAAAATCACGCGGGATTTAAAACAGTTAAAGAAAATATCTCTTAATCCTTCCTCCATATTGAATATTAAAAGAATCTTTCTCTGTATCATTTTGAGCCACATTCTATACGTTTCAGGGAATTATTACCATAATTTCAACCGCTACAATACAGTTTAAAAAATAAGGATCACTTTATAAAGATTTATCGTTCGAAATACCAAGCAAAATGTTTTCGCTAAAACTGGATTTGCCATTTATTTTAGTGAAATTACAAATAAATCTGTCTAGAGAATTAATTTTCACAAGAGCGATTCGATCCGGAATTTACAGAAACGCAGACAATTAAATATACATCATACGGTCGTTACCAGGGCGAGGGGAATGGGAGAGGGAGATCGAGATTCAGGCGCATCATTTGTCACAAGCAGCACGAATTAATTTTCTTCGCTTCTGTGTAACAATTACGCGGGTTTCCCATCAAGAACGAGGCAATTCAGCGGAACGGCATGAATGGTATCGTCGCGAGCGCCGGATCATTTATAATCTTGGAGCGGTGCCGGCCCATATTTGCTTAGCACCGGAGCGATGCATTTTGTTGCAATGATAATCGTAAACAAGTCACGCGCACGCGGCGGATGCAATATTGATGGCGGAAGCCGCGAGCATCTGGTTGCTGAATGAGCTGCTCCCAGCGTCGATAATTAGATCGCTCGGATTTATGCGGATACGTGCGCCGGCAAATCCTTCTTCCGCATTTTCTTCACGGATATAGTCGCGGTGATCTGTCCTCGTCGTTCGCGGATACTGCTGACGAAACAGCGAGAGGGAATTCATTCGACTCGATGTAGAATTTCTCGAGATATTTGTAAGTTTTGTTTTCGTATTAGCGTATTTAATCGACTCAGGATTTCTTATTGAATTATGTGTCTTAAAGAGTTACGTGGCCGTGTTGGCAGTAGCGGGTTTGTGCGTCCTCGACGTTTTAAACAAGTAAAGACGATCTATTTAAACAAAGAACATAAGTAGACATTTTTGTAGTTTCGTATTCATTTATATTAACATTGGTTTAATAATTGGGTTAATAAAAAATTTTATGTAAAAAGATTATTTAGAAGTAATAAGAAATTTTGCATCAAAATAAGCAGGAATTTTATATAAAAATAAATGGAACAGTTATATTAAAACAAATAGAAATTTTATCTATTATTATATTATATTTATCTATTATTTTTATCTATTAATTAATTACGATTACGATGACTATGAATGGGGCGGGATAGCATAAAAGAGGTATCTCGCTCACAGGTGTTTCGCAGGTACAATAGAATTTAAAGAGCTTCAACATCGTAAGAGATACGACAAGATTATTAATAACTTTACATGCGAAAATAAGATCCGCTGTTAATCTTCTTCCGTCAAGAATATGCACCGTCATCGCTACAATGCGGATTTTTATGAAAAATGTATGCATTAATTACAAGATGCAGGAGCTGCATAGACATTAATTTTTTCGCTTAATAATTTTACCAAGTCGATAGTAATGCAACAATATTTTTAAACAATCCGAATGTTCTCGCAGTTTTACATTTCGTTTCTCCTAAATACATAAAATTCGCGGTCCATTTTCTTATCAAACACCATCAATTGTATATATATCTTCAATTTTATATAATACGTTCAGAAATTTTAGAAACTACACATTATTAAAGTCACGCGTGTAAATTTCAGAATTCTACAATATTATATTGTAAGAACACGTTAGTCGCATAGACGAATTATTCGCCCATTATCTGATCGTTCCTAAACGATCCCCATAAACGGAACAAAGCTGGCAGAAACAAAGCAATCCGGCACGCACGCTGCATCGGATCAGATTCGAAACGCGCCTTGCATCCGGCGTTCTCAGGCCGAAAGAAATAACTTGCTCGAGTAATCTACACGCGCAATCTTCGTCTACCAGACCGGGTAGAGGAGGAGAAAAAAGGCCTAGCAAACATTCTACTCTCCATCATCCGCGGAAAGATTCTACTCCATCGTCGTTTGGACTCGAACTTCTTCGAGGCAGCAGCGTTTTATTGCCAAGCGAGCGACGAACTTTGATCCTCCTCGACGGCACGAAAAAACTCTCGCGAATCTGCGCAAATGGAAGAAGAGCCCGAGACAGGTGGGAGAGTCGCCGGTAAGAAGAGAAAGGGAGGGAAATAGAGAGAGGGAGAGAGAGAGGGAGAGAGAGAGGCAGAGAGAGAGGGAGAGAGAGAGAGAGAGGGTAGAACAAGCAAAGAATAGCGCAAGGAAACGTCGCGGCGGGATGATCGCGCGAAGCCTCGGCTCCGGGCCGCTTTGTCAATTATCCGGATTCGAACTTAACGACCGTCGTCGTCGACGGGAAACCAGGCCCGTTCCTGCTTGTCGGCGGTCCTCGACGACGACATCGCCGATGGAAAACAGTCGAGAGATTGTACAAAGGCATAAAGCGTCGAGTGGAGCGCTTGAAGCGGGGCTGAACGCGCCCGCGATACCTGAAACCGCCCCCGCAGCCGGCTGTGTGTGCACGCGCGTGTTCTCCTCCCTCCCTCCCTCCCTCCCTCTCCTCCTCCCTCCCTCCCTCCCTCTCCTCCTCCCTCCCTCCCTCTCCTCCTCCCCCCCTCTCCCGCCTGCTATCCCTGAAAAACCGGAAAAAGGGTCGAGCACCTATTTCCGGCGGCCCAGGGCCGGGACGAGGGACGGGGTTCGGGAGGAACCATTATTAAAAGCATAAAGCCACTTCCGCGCGCTGTTGCCGCAGACCAGCTTCAATGGAGGATACGCGGCGACGCGAAAAATTTCACGAGCACGGCCCCGCATCGCTTTGATATCCGGCTACGAGATCGAACATTGTCTTCCCGGAATTACTCCTCCTCGGTTCGGGAAACCCGGGCTCTGCCTTCGCCGGCTTTGGCGACGGTAAGACCTGTTGTACTTTGTTCATCCATGTACCTGGGTGAGGTGCATTGTTACTTTTTTGTGAAAATAGTGTCATGATAGCTTCTATGATATTCTTGATTTTATTTCTTTGGATAGTGAGGAACAGAAAATATTTATTTATTCATTTGTAAACGGGGAAATCCCATTCAAGAACATAATAGAAGGTATAGAAGCTTACACAAGAGAAAGAAGCTGAACTTATTAAGCCCTTCGAAACTTTCAAAAGAAAAAGAAAATCAGCTAAAATGTCTGAAGATTGACTGATTATGGATGATAATAGCCTTCGCACAAGGTTTTAAATGACGGTTGATAATAATGGGTTCTAAGGTCGCCTACCACCCTCGATTAATTTTTATTCTATTCTGTTTGGTTTAAGAGTTCCGCGCAGTATAAACTGCATTGTCTGATTTATGCTGTGCTCGTACTACTAGCTTTTCGCAGTTCGCGTTCTCGTGAAACGAAAATTTATTTCTGACCCACATTAACGCTACAATCTCTCCAACCTCTTGAAAGAAACTTTTGTACGTTTACATTTCCGCGGAATTTTTAGGGAAATATCGGCGCGGCGCTTTACTGTAAAGTCTATTCAATTATGTATTTATAGCATTTAATCTTCTCGTGTACACGGTTTCGATATCATCACAGAAACGAATATTTTAAATCCGTTGGAGAGAGTAAACATCAAGGAATTGCAGTGATTCTATTTATTAGAATTTCAGTTGAAGTTTACGTAAACAAATTTCCATAAATTTCGGATATTTTTAAAGCTGGCAAAATCGCACGGGATCCATAAAATATTCGCAAATTTTTGCAAGCCGATGTCGAAGCGCGTGTTAAAACTTCGGCGACGCGGCTAACAGGTTAACAGATTTGTTCGATGATTGATTAACTGGTCTGGCCAGTGCGTTCACTCGCCACTCGTTTATCTGTGGTTCCTCGAGATAAAGCGTCCGTAACACCTCCCCGGTTAATTTGTAATTTATTACCACGCAAATTTGCGAGTGGCATCGCGACTTCGAGTGGAATCGAACCGTTGGAGATATCGCGGGAAAGAGCTCGAAAGGAAACCGTTGGATTACCAATAGGCTGTTATGCTCGCAATCGAACGCACGATCAGTTTTCCTTCGAGCCGCAATAATCGTGATCAATTGGAATCGGCTCGGTTAGCCGGAGCGCCGGAGACCCTTTAATTGCAATGAAAAAGCTCGGCTCGGTCTCCGCGGGTTCACGGGCAGCCGTCTGAGAGAAGTTTAAATGTTTATTCCCGACGCGTGGAACTTTCATCGAGGGATCCCGCGTAAACAATCCCCGAAACAGTCTCGGCGAATAGAGAAAAAAAAATTGGCGGAAGGGAGAGGCGTGGGGCGAGAGGGCGGTCTTCAAACTTCATTTTCCATGGCGCCGAGACTTTCGACGGTGCCTTTCCATAAACAGTCCTTGAAGCACCCTCCCGGGGGTAAATACTGCTATCCCTTCTACCTCGGACGGCTTCATTCGTAAATTCGAGGCTCTGCGCCGATAGAAATTAAAACCGCCGCGAGAAGATTGGACGGCTCCGCTATCCCGGGCTCACTATATCAAGGAGCACAATCCCTTTACCTTCATTACGATATTCCTTTGTAAATTGCACCGTTTATAACGGGCTCTGTTATTGGAGAGCCGGGAGAAATGTCGTCGAGCGACATTTTTAGGACCATCTCGAGGGGGTTGAGTTTTCAACGGAAAATCAACGGTACTTCGAAATCCTGCATTTTTCTGGCAATATTCCTCATTCATACGGAACACAAAAAAAATTCAATAGTTACTTTCATCTCTGTCCTTTAGTCATTCAACAGTTTTTAATTACCTCCGTTTCACGTTCGTAACATCACAAATCGGATTAGCAACATTTCTCATTTATTATACATTCTACTTGATGCTATCACTGCTCCAAATTAATTTTATTGCTGATCTATACTCTGCCGATCCTAAGAAAATTGGGAAAATGCAGAGTGTAAGAATATTGAAAAAGTAATCGATGTCGTACAACATTACTTTTCAATTTTAATTCGACTAAATAAAATCGCGCTGTGAAATTTGTCGGGTTATTAGTAAGGCTAGAGCATTCAAATAGTCAAAGCCAAAATTCAATAGCAGAGAAAGGAGCATACCAAAAGAGTTATTATTCTACAATTACAACTATCGCGGGTTTCTAAAAAATAATTGTATAACGGATAGTTAACTCGTAATCGCAGATTTCAAAGAAACACACATTAAAGGCTGCACAGAGGGTTTCTGAACGGAGTGTACCGGAGCCGTAACTACTCGGAATCGCACGCACAATTTCAGTTTCAGCGTCGTTCAATTCCGCAGTTTTCCTCGCAGACCAGAAGTATGATCGGAGGATAAAAACTTCGCTCGTAGCTCGACGACGGGGGATTAAACTGACATAACTTTTCGGAGGGTGCTGGAAAAATTCGCAACAACACTTCGCTGATTTGCATTCGTTTCCATAGAACGAGCGTCCCAGCGATTTATGCAAGGGCTCCGCAGGGTTGGTAGTCGCAATACGCGTCGCCTTGCTTCTAATATTTAACATATCGACAGGCGTCAGGCAATCGAGGTGTCCAAAAATAGCGTCGATACGGTGCTCGGCGCGGCCGTGGCATAAGAATCGCGACATCTGCTGGATATTTCCATTCAGCTGTGCCGGGGAATCGCCACGAGTCCCGCAGGAGTGACGACAATAACGGACGCAGCCGAGGAACGGGGACGGACCTAAGCCGGGACCGCGGCACTCGAGCGTTTTAATATCGGGAAATGGCGAAAACAAACACGGGAACACCAGAAGAAATATGGAAATCCCGCGGAAACACGGGAAAATATTCCGGGGCCGGGCATCGGCATGGACACGACGAGGAGATAGTAATATACGCTCGTACAGGATGCGAGCCTCCCAACTGCAAACACCGGATCGCCAGATCGCGCGCGCGGATCCGCGTTCGCCGCGACAAAAACGGAAAGAGAGAGAGAGAGAGAGAGAAAGAGAGGGAGAGAGAGGATGAGAAAGAGGTCGAGCAAGAATGAAAGAGAGAGAGAGGCAGATTTATTATTCGAAATGGAAGTGCACTCGGCCGTGGAAGTGGCAAAATAACTTCGGTGTTCTTCAAAATACACCGAAATTCGGGGCGACGGCTTTCTGAGACCAATGCCATATTGTTATATTTTTAGAGGATTCTAGGATAGAGGTGTTGATTCAGGAAAGAGTGCGTATTTTCATCATGCTATGTGTTTTACCTGTCCCTTCGGTGACAGGTGTGCGGTACTAACCGCGCCGTAAACATTTCTTTCGGGACGGACTGCAAATAAAACCTGCAACTTGAGAAGATCATCAATTAGCAGCTGGTTTTATCATTTCATCGTACGGCTTCTGCTGCGACAGTTTATTTATATTTTCACTTGTCGCATCAAATACGAAAGCACTCGTCTGATGAAAGACAGCACCACTCCGGTTTGTCAAGACTGTATTTATTCTGTTTCTTTTAATTGGACTCTCCGCATTCTACCTTCTTCGAGAGCGGTGCTTTTCGTGTATATGTGTAAGTGTACTTATACGCGACTGGTGACCGTATTAATTTATTGAAAAGAACAAATTTCATACGACGAGAGTTTCGTCTCTATTCAAGCATCTGATAGCAATCATATTCTATTTGCGCGTCTTTCTGAATTATTAAGATCTTATTCTATTTATCTGTTTAATATGATTCTACTTAGTGTCTGACCTTCCTCAATCCTATTCTACTTATTTTAATATCATCGATCTCATTTTATTTATACGATTGAATTCTTCTCATCTGTTTATTTTAAACCTCGTTCTACTAATCGGTCTGTTTTCTCGTCTGGCTATCAACTATCCTATTTCACTTGTCTGGTTACGAACGAAGTCACTTTAATCGTCTGACTACGAACGGTCGAATTCTTTGTAGCTGACTACAGACGACGTTGTTCTAATGATTTGATCGCACAGAATCCTGTTACACGTGTCTGGCTACAGACAATCCGAATTCTACTTGTCTGGCTACAAACAATGCCATTCGAATTATCCGACAACAAACGATCCCATCCCACTCGTCCGGTTGCAAATTATGCAATCCCATCGAACCGGCTACGAACCGTGTTATTCTAATTGTCCGACCACTAACGATCCTGCTCTACTTATCCGACTGCGAACGCGATCGTTCCGCCCGTAGCTAGACAAAGCAATGCGCTCCCGGTGCTTCTTACGTAACAATGTTTCTGGCAGAGTGTACTACCGGGGCTGACCGCCGGGATCTCATTCCGACGCCGTCGATATCGATCCTTTAAAACGCCGGAAGGAAATCCAGACAGGTAATCGGCGGGCAGGTCGTGTTCCCGAAGGCGTGGAAGAACTTCTTGACGAGTCCCGCCCGCGTCTATAGCCTTGTCCAATATTTGTCGGGGGGCCAGCGCGAAGTAACGCAGGCAGTAAATAGCAAACAGTAAACAGGGGGACTCTCGTTCGCCCGAGTACGCGTTGGTACGCGTGTGGGTCGGTATCCGGTTTCTCTCCTAAACGGCGACGAACGAATTGAAGAGCCGAGCAGGCGGCTTTGAGCGACGTCGCGTGGAAAAAGGAATAAAATCGTAATCATAACGCTGCCAGCAAAGGGAACGGGAAATGAGGATGACGCGACCCGGAGTGGAGAGTAGAAACGGAAGTGGAAGGAGGGCTGGTTGCTCGGCAAGTGTGTGCAGACACTCATATGAGCTCGCCGGTGTCCGTGGACAGTCGACGGTCCCGAACAGAGGGAAGAAGACTCTGCAGGTGAGACCAAACCGGAGCCAGGACACCAGGAACGGGCTCCAACCGGGAATGAGATGTCAACATTAGCCGGCCTTGTGAAGAGGCACCAATTACCTGGCTGCCAGAAGATAAACTCCTGAATCATTCACCTACTCCAGGTCGATAGGAAGACTGTGCCGTGCTGTTTCAAACTGCGAGCTCCGTTCCGTAAAAAAGGGACGGCCCGCGCCATCCAGAGGATAAATATTAGGCTGACGCTTGTGCCAGCTCTGCAAGAGACGTTTCAGACAGCGCGAGTTACGCAGCCAGTTACGGGGACTCGCGAACCCGGAAAAACACCCGACGCTGCGAAGGATCCACCGAGGCCGCGTTTTCTGCTGCTGGTTGGAAAATCAAAGCTCTTTTTCTTGCGCAACATGATTATTCTATCTTCTCGAAACTCTCTTCATACAGCCACGGTATGTATGAATTCTTTATCCGTTCTTGACAAGTTCAAGGTTACGTATGGTTATAAGTTTCATATACAATCATTTCCGTTGTGTATTGCTTGCTACGACAAGAATATATCCCAAAATTTTCTAGGAGATCCGTTTCTAGTTTCTGTAAAAAGATTGCACTTCATGCACTTAACACGTTCAACCCGGCGTGAACCACCGGTGGTACACACGTAGTTTCCGCCGTCTAGCGGCGTGGACCATCGGTAGTTCCCATATGTTTTTCATTGTTTTTGAAAAAGCATACTTTGAAAGGCTAGGAAGAGACTAGATGATAATATACGATGGAAAAGAAACATTATTTTTACAGTTGTTTTCAATATACAGAGAAATTTATTTTCGCTTCAATCATATCGCGTCTCAATCGCACCGCTCGTTCCCACACGTTCACACTGCACACATCCTACAATACTAAGGGTCAATAATAAATTATTGAAAAACAGAAATTATAGAATACCTAACCATACAAAAATAAAAGTATTTTACTTACATGTATATATGTATTTTATTTCTATTTATATTTCACAATTCGTGAATAAAGTTTTATAAGTACTTTATAACAATTTCACGCAACAATGTCTGACTTCAGATTCAAGTCACTGGCAATAGAAAAGATAGTGAAACAAACGCGCGCCGTCAGACGAATACACAACTGATAATATCAAGCCCCCCCGACCGTACCGACTTCGAAAAAAATGCGCCGGGTTGAACGTGTTAAATATCGATTGTACACCAATTTCTGCTCCACATTTTTCAACGAAAAAATGAACACGCACTTCAGAAACGTGAAAAAAATTAGCTAAGAAATTGTACAATGGCTCTTGTCGACAAAGATCAGAAAGATTGCCTAGAAGTTCGAATTCTGCGTGCGGAACCGGTTCCATCGTTAGAATTCAGGCTCCTATTAACCTCGGAAATGCTATCGGAAGTGCATGCGGCGTTCAAAGTACGCGATCATGATGCGCCAGCAACGAACCTGGTCCTTTGATTCCTAGAAAGACTGTCGGTCCATCGATCCCGGATTTTCGGGTACGCGGATCGCAGCTTCTCGTCGGCTACCCCTTTGAGAGGCGATGGTGTTAATGAGAGAGCGCTGGCACGTTGCCTCGATATGCCGTCCCGGGGTCCTGTGTTCTCCGACAGGGGGCCATGAACGGGAGTACAGGGCGCGGGGGGTCAGCGTATCACCGGTGTGGCGTATGGGGGATGAAGAAGAGGCGGCCGGCCTGCCACATCGCGTCGCGTCGCGACGTGCAGGTGTTTCCGTGCGACGTGTACGGCACAATATTACCCGCCTAGTTACGAAACAAACGTATCACACCCCGACACGACGTGATGTTCTCCATGATATCCTGCCTGCCGCGCGCACCGCTCCCTCTATACCTGTATATACCGCGGTACCTGTTACGTGCACCCGACCGGCATAAATATGTATGGGACATGAATGCCTGAGCGTGTACAGGACGAACCGAACCAGGGAGTTAGCACACGTACTCCCAGGGCTGCGGAGGGGATCAACGGGGCTGCTAGGTCCGCTCACGCCCTCTATCCGTCTCTGTTCTATCCCTATCCCTGTCGCTGTGTCTCCGTTTCCCTCGCCTTCTCTGCTGATCCGTTCCCTTTTATGGGCCAGGCCAGACCGAGGACCAAACGGATCGCGGTAACCTTGTTGCTGTTTGAATAAACAGCTAGGCCTCCCACGCTTTTCACCCTTTGATCGGGCCGCCGTTGCTTCCTTGTTATTTTCTGCCTACTCGCAGCTCACCCTGCCTTCCGAGTATACGGATCGTGCCGCGAACGCTGGAACCTGCCTGACGATGTGATTTGCGTATGGTGCGCGGGGGAACTTTTAGGCGAACGTGAACGATCTCCAGTGTATGTCGGTACAAAAAGTGGAAGATTAATTCCCCGTAACAATAGTCATATTTTAATAGCATTGATAAGTTGATCGTATTTATATTCAGTAAATTTAATCGTAAACACTACTTTTGATACCGAATTATTAGCTTGCAGCAGCTTCCTGCCAAGTGACAGAATAATAGCTGTTATCTGCACATTTTTAATTTCTAGATAAATGGATGTTTCAGTATCAAATTTGCAACACGATTTTTACATGCACCTTTCACTTTTTGTTCTTGCAAATTTGTTAGTGGCGAAAGAAATTACAATTTGTCTGCAACATCGCAAGCGACCCCGGAATTTCAATAGAGAAATCGCAGGTTGGGTGTTCAAAAGATGATAATCTCTAGAGTCCTGTGCCAATAAAATTATGAAACCAATCCACACGCGTGCTAAAGAGACACGGGCAAACTTGCCGAAAAATCCGTTCGTCGGTCTCCGAAAACTCTTGCCGGGAATGGAGGAAGAGGCGCGACAGACAAGGCCGCGAGGCGAGATTGATTCTGCAGTCCACACGAATCGCGCACTCTCCACTCGGTTAAACGAGTGCCGTTCGGCTTATGAATACCGAATAGCGGCTCGAGTGAGACATCGTAGATGAAAGATACTCGGATCCGCCGCGGTAAAGTAGCTTCGACCTACAGACACTCAATTCGGTATTAGCCGGTAAAGTCGCTCCAAAAATGGTCGTAGACGCTTGCCGGGGAACGCTGCGAGGGAGGTAAATGGATGCTCTCGCGAGAGCGAACGAACCGTTCGATTGAAATACGTGCCCGGAGAATCTGTCGCGAACGTGCGTCCGTCGAGCGCTCGAAGATTTCAAGAAAGTGCGCTGGTGTGGGGGGAGGGGGGTGCTTTTACGTAAACGCGGTCGTCGTCTCCGTTACTCGGAGCTCCACTCTTTGTCGGAGACACTTTCCGCTTTCGCTCATCTGAAATGCTCGTCTGAGAAACCCCGTCCCCCTACCCGCGCAGAGACAGCAGTTCTCTATTTCTACCGCTCGCAATTATTCGACGAATATAAACGATCTGCTTATTTCCGCCGACGAAATCAAGACTGATTACACGCCACTTAAGGGGCTCTGGATGTTCGACAAATTAGTTGGCTGGCCGGATCGCTGCCGCAACAATTAAGTGGTATCAGAGCTGCTTGTTCTATCGAACAGAAACTGAGAAACTCATTGTGTTAGAGTAATGACTCTTTTAATTTATAATAACATATTTAGGATATGCTTTTTAGTGCATTAATCGTGATTTTTACTACTTGCTCGATTAAACTTGACTTTTACTAACCACTTTTGACCATTTATCCAAAAATTCATTTTTTCTTTTTTACTTATGGAGCTAGTCATTTCTAATAAATGTCTGACTATACATAGTTCGTTCCAGTCGTCGGTTTCATTATTTATTTGTACCACGCGTCTGACTAGAGCCGCTTCATTTCACTTGCAGGTCGAATGATTTATTTCTACCACTTGTCTGACTAGAGTCGTACCATTCCTCTCTCATGTTACATGATTTATTTCAACTACTTATCTGACTAGAGACGTCTCAGTCCACATTCTGATCAAGTAATCTATTTTTTCTACTCGTCGCACTATGACATGGTTCACACCACTTGTCAAATTAAGGATTCTCTTATTTGTGCGATTAAAATTGAATCAAAAAGCAACAAAAAATTATACATGAATTTTTATAATGTTCTAAAGAGAGGACTTCGAACTTTAGTCTAATTGCAATTTGAGTCTTCAAATGAATTTGCAGGACTATTTAACCAAAATTTTCGTCCTCCATCGTAGCGCAAACATGACGTAATAAATCAATTCTGTTAATCCGAAGTGTCAGTAAAGGGTTGATATTGCATATCCGGCCAATCTAAATAGTTATTAACACGCTAAAACAACCGGTTCCATAAAGATAAAGCAGTTTGAACATACAGCGACCCTTTAAAATCGATCGGCAGTGGATGCAGGATATTGCACGAATATCTCACCGCGTTCACATAATACTGTCGCATTTCGCAGTTCGAACACCAGCATTGTATCGGAATAACGAAAACCGTGTCATCGCTTACTTTCGCCGTCGATTTTATTTTATTCGAACCGGGGTAAGAACAAAATACGATCAACGGAGAAAAATACGATCGCACGGTCGCCGAACAACGGGCGTTCGTCATACGCGGTAGAGGGGAGCATTCGAAAATTCGAAAAGGAAGATTTATCGGCCATTTTCGGGATCGTTCCCAACGCGTGTGTTTCCCAGGCTCTCCCAGCGGCGGATCGGCCCCGGGGCCGCGCGCGGTTTTCGTTATTGCTCCGTTTCGAGCGTCGCGTCATTGTGCACGCGAGAGATTCGCCCCGCCGCAATCGACGTTTATTGATCGACAAGAATCGCGGATACCGCTCAAGGGCCCCCGGCGCGCGTACGTCCCGCGAAATCACCAGCCAATCATCCACCACATAAGAAATTTTGGCTCCTCTGGGAAATTTGCTGTGACTTTTCGAAAAAATACGAGAGTCCAGCGATGCGATCACCCCTGCCTCTAATATCCCAACGAAGTTATCAGGGACCTATTCAGTGCCCACGTCTCTTGAAACTGTTTCAGAAATTAGTTTGCAAGTGGTAAAACATTGTATTGTAATGCGAAATAATGAAAAACGTTTGAAAGTTTAAGTTATATTACAACCAATTACATTTTCAACGTCAATACTGATAAAATTAAGAAGGTATAGAAGATCATCGTACAAATTCATTTTCAGAACTGTGAAAATGATTTAAGAAGAAATAAATTAGGAAAATAGACAGTTTTCATTTCGATAAAAGTTACAGATTCGCAAGATTCCCCGAAGTGCATTTGTATTACGGTATAGTACATTGGTGCATAGGTTTGTATTTCACAAAGAGCCGATTGGAGGTACAATATTCGCCTGCGGGCATTGCGTGTAATAAATAATAACGTATTCGTCGAACTTTCGCCTAGATTTTACGCGGCGCGGAAATTACGGTGGCGCTGTGAATTTTTCATGACCGGATCAATGAGGCCCGATAGAGTTCGATCCGCCGACAAGCGGCTCGTGGAACGTCGCGGAGCTTATTTGAATGCGATCGGGAACTGATATGCGAGCGAACGAGCCCGTTAAGTATTTATAATTCAATCTCGTGCTCCCGGCACGCCGTCGAATTAACTTTTCACTTAGTTGTTTCCGGTTCGCGGGCAAACTTCGCCGGAATTCTATTTCTCATCGTGGCCCCGGAACGGTTCGATGACTCCTAGAGGGAGCGTTAGAATCTCTGCCGAACCGTTCCCCGACGGAAATCTATTTCTTGGGCTACCGCTGCCGTCCTAATCCAGCCGACAGACTGCTTTCTTTCAGGTTACGGTTTCAATCGAATAACGCTGCTGCACTATCGCCCAGATTGTTCCTACTTTTGTACTTTTAACGAACGAGATGCCGGCCTCGGTACTCCGGATTCGTTCGCCACGCCGGAATGGAGATCTTGTTGGTTAAGAGTTCCAGAGCATCGATTCGCTGCGGGAACGATACGAGTGGCTTTATCTCAAGTACACCGTTAACGATGGCTACGTGCTACGGGTAGATAGCTACGAGATGCCTCAATGTATACTCGGAGTTATGCGAGATCTCTTTCTTGTTGGATTTTTTCGTAATTTATCGGGAATGTTGTCCTCTGCATCGAGCAAGTGTCCGTACGTACGTTCGGGCAAGTTGATGCGATTTTATTGAACTTGGCAAATGGAGAAAAGGATCGTGTATAGTCATACGAATTGGACGAACTTGTCACTATTTTGGAAGTGATACGTAAATGTATACACTGAAAATGCTTTTCATGTTAAAATAGATTAATTACAAGGTATTGGGGGTAATTAAAAATGAATTTGTTTTATTAAATATTTTTCTGAATTGAAATTAATTTAATTTCGTTTGATATCTATGCTTATGGCATCCTATGTATCTACACCCATTGCAACGCAAAAATTAAATAGAAACTCGCTTCTGTAAGTTTGTAGTCTTAATAAGTCGTGAATATTACATTCATATTCTTCCATTCTTCTAGTCGTAGTAAACATAATTATATAAAATTTGTAATCTCAACCGACTTATATTGAATAAAATATTCAGTCTAATTATACTGTTAATATTATATTCTGTAAAATATATGGCCTAATTATTATGTATAAACTCAACAGCCTGATTATTACGCATAAAATAAATTACGCATAAAATAAAATAAAATCGTACTAATACACGAAGGAATTATGATGCACAACGTGGAAGAACAACATCGAAAAGTCCCGTTACAAACAATCCGGCTCAGATTCGTTTCTTGTCGGGTAGTCCCGTCCGGAAAAACAGGATCCTCGATCAGGAAAGTGCCAGCAAATGGATCGCGTTGTTTCGCCGGTCCTGCAGACAATGCCGGGACGCGACAGAAGTCAGCGTCGCGATAATGAAAATGTGCCTTTTGCGGGAATAGACATCGCCGGGCAAGAAATACGACAAAGCCGGCGGCGGGAGCGCGTCGTTTGACGCGCGCCGGGTCCCGGCGAAGGCGAAAAACTTGAAGAAGGATCGATAAAAGCCCTCGGCCTGCACACCGGCACCGTCACCGGCGGCACGTTCCGGTTCGGTCCTGCACGCCGCTGCCAGGACGTACGGAGGGTGCGAGAAGTTCACCGACATCGGTCGCGACCCTGACTGGCAACGCATAAAGCAACCCCTCCGGTAATGAAAGCATTCGAGCAGACGACGAGGCTCTGTCGATGTCGAGGCACGCGACCCGATGCTCCGCCAGCCATTCTTTCGACGGGATCGTGCCTCCTCTCTCGCCTCTACTTGAAAAGACAGACAGTGTACTTAACGTATTGCAGGTGGCAGCGAGTCGGATATTGTTGGCTTTGTGCGACGCCACTTCTTTGCGCGATGGATCCCCGTCTTTCGGCCCTCTCCGAGACTTTAACTGCGACTACCGCTTGCCCCGTTTTCTACGTTTGATTGCTTGCTTTATGCACTGCGCGAACAGATTTTCGTCTACCATTCCGTGATTTATATATGACCAGTGCAACGTCGCTCACAAATGTTCTGCACGCTTTCCCTAGCAATTACTAGACCGCGGATTTTTAGGTGAAATAAAAATTGCCTGTAGGAAAGAAACAGCAAACAAAATGATTCTTACTCTTTTTATAATTTTAGCATGAGTAACGCATTCAGATGTTTTACTTCGCTTCATTTCGAATTTCATATTTCACCAATGACGGGAATATATTTGTAAACACTGACGGATCAATGTTAAATTACAGATAATTTTTTAAGTATCACTACGAAATATTACATTTTTATAAAAAAACTATACCTTACATGCTTGGAGTACTAAAGAATGCAGATCACTTTAACATGTTACTTGCTCGACGGCTTGGAAGCATTCGAAGAATTCGAGGGATTTCGACATGAAATTATTAAACATAACACTAGCGACAGAAACGTGAAGGAATTTACTAATAAACATTGTTCAGTGATAAAATTTTGGTCGCAGTTGCTCCAAACGTTGCAGCTGCTGTGATACTACGTGACTGTCACGTTCTAAATCACTGTTTAATATGAATTAATTATTGATAAAACTTTCGATGAAGCATGCGATCAACCGAGCGGCAGGTTTCGTTGGCCCATCGATATTTATTACCTTCGGTCGCATTTCTTATTTCCTGAGCACCGAATCCCAGCCGTATATCAAGGACTACGCTCTCGCAGGCAAACCCGCGAAATCCGGTAATAGTCGTGCCCGACATGGTCGCCGAAAGAAATAGGAAATAAGGTCGGTAGCCGGCTGGGGTGAGTTTCGCCGGATGCGATCGGGGGCGGATCCAGGGCGAGGGCGGACGCCGCGAAAGCAGCAATTTAATATCGCCTTCCCCGGCGGAATAAAAATACGGAGATAAATAGCCCGTAACTTCGGCACCGTGCAGCAGCTCCGCGTCTTCTTCGGGCACACGTATACCGGCGCGGCGCGGCGTCACGCGCCGCCATAGATACGTGGATGTCGTTGGAAAACAGCTTTCGCAATGGTGAGTCGAAACTGATGGTCCGTGACAATGTTCCGCGCGCTTTCCCGAGAATATTTTTGCAAAATTCTCCGTCGATTGTCACGAGTGCTCCGTCGCCTCTCTTTCTGCTCGCACTTTGGCCCCGACTGAGAACGCGTCTGTAGAGAATAGAAGACACGGTTCTGCTTTCTGGCGACTCAAAGGTCGATTTTTACTTTATTCTACCATTGTTTCGACGAAATCGAAAATTGCTAACCCTCCGCCGGTCGACTTGATCGACTCAATAACTATACTACGGATTGGCTTCGATTATAGCAAAATTGGATAGTTGCAATTTAAAGTGGTAGACTCACTGTGTGACTTTAATAATGTCAATGTTTTATTTTGAACCCGTTCACCTCTTTTAGCTACGGACGATGTGTATACGCGTCGCAGGGAATTGGCAATTTTACATCTTACAACAAGAATACTTCTCCTATGATTTAGATTAAAATGCTTGTGAAACATATTCATAAATCTCGCACCATTGTCAGTGATTAAAGTTATTGAAGGAAGAAGAAACTTGCCCTTTTGTTCATATTTCTTGCAATTGACAATGTTTCAAGATAGTTGTTAGAGCAAAGATGAACGCACAATAAATCTGAAATAATATTATCAACGTTTAAAAATGTCTGAACGAGTTCAGCTGTGGAGTTCGACGACAGAAACACTAAAATTTCCTCTCTATTTAAAACCTGACATGATGCAATATCACAAGGGATGAAATGTACCTAAACTCGTGCGAAATCCCTTGCACCCTATTTTACGAAAAATCTAAGTTCGATAGAAACATTTTTCCATTTCAATGTTGCTATAAATGGACAAGTCAGCCATTTGCCGAGCATTCGATCGATCACGTTGGATTTCAAACGACACTATCTCGCATCTCCGGATCAGGATCGACCCGGCAGCAGGGAGGAGCCTACGGAAAAATTCTGAAAAGCTCTCGAAAGCGTTTTCCAAGGATAGAACGGTCGGCGATCGAGTTACAGGTCCGTTAAAAAATATCTGGCGGATAAATCGGCGATGTGGGCTATTCGACGGTCTCGAGATTCGCTCCGCGATGCGAAAGAATCTCCATCGGATGGTCTGGCTGGTCGAACGGGGTCGCCGGGACTCGAGGTCCGGCCGTTGGCTCGACTAAATTGAAAATTTCACGCCTGACGGTACGTCCGTCGGTGATTCGACGGGATTTCATCGACAGATGCCGAGGATTTTGCATAACCTTTCGCTGCCACAGATCCGAGCCAGCCGAGAAAATATTGGGAGTATCGCGCGGCCTCGTCCTGGAACGGCCGTGATATTTTTCCCGGACCCCGGCAAATCCGGTATACCGTTTTTGTTTTCAATTGAAACGGTCCGCGCCCACGGCCCGCCCTTCTATCACCGTGAGGCGAAGCATCTATCGAGATGAGACCGGGGGCACAACTCGAACCAAGGCGAGGCGATCCACTTTATACGGAGCCAAGGGATCGAATTGTTTTATTTCCACCTCGTGCGTTTTTAATATGGTATAACCCGCCGTTGATTCCTCGCTTATTTTTCAACCCTATTCGCAGATATTCGCTCTATCGCTTGGCGATACCTGCGATAGGTAATCGACAGCTATTTTTCGGGGATAATTTTCTGTCTGATTTATATCTGCATTATATTAACACTTTGCCGTCCGCACATCTCATTTTCTACGCTTGGAGCCGCCAGCATTAATTCAAATTACTTCGCTTGTCGCCGGCCATTCTTAAGGTTATCGGGCGATTAATGAATTTTCGAAAATATACGTATATATATGTAAAATTTGTTTCATTTCTATATTTTTTTATTTGTATTTTCTTTGGTAATTACTCAGCATTTCAATAAAAAAAAATGTTGAAAATAATTTAAATGAATCACAAATAGCGGAACAATATGTTTGGCCTTTGCAAAAGGTCTACTAGTTTGTCTACTAGTCAACGTAACGAGATTTGTTCACAGCAACGTGGCTTCATGAAGAAAGTAACTGAAGCATTGTTTGGTTTTATTTGATCGTTCGATGGAACTAGTTTACAAAGTGTTGCGTTCGCTTTTGTAATAGCTTGGGCGTTTGTTCCGAGCTTACCATGTCGACCTGATTGCAGGTGGGCGATTCGTGGTTACGTCCCAGGGCGACCTTCACATCAGAGCCGCCAGACAAGAGGATGCCAAGGCCACGTACTCGTGCTTGACTCTTCACGCATTAACCAGCGAAAGGAGGAGGAGCGAGCCCGCAACGTTGACAGTAACAGGCACGATCTAACATCTTTGATTTTCCGTGATCCTTCGTTCGAATCGACATTGTCAGCATACTCGCCCTCTACTTCAAATGCGCTTACTAAAAGCAGATAGTCTATTAGTAGGATATTTTCTTTTTCTACTCATTTGAGATTTTTATGTCTCGAATGAGACATTGAAATCATCACTGATGAATGATCTAATTGTAAGTGCTATGTTTCATGAAACATAGTTTGTAAAACTTCCTGAAAAAACCAATAATAACAAAAATAAATGAAACATATAATTATAAACTCTTTAGAAAAGTACATACAGTGGGGGACAATATTGAATCAACACTTTCAAAATGATATAACTTTTTTTAACCTGATCTAAATTACTTCAATTTTTCTGTAAATGTTAGACGGACTAGTTGGCTGTACAATGACTGAAATACTTCTTTTTAAGTTTTATTACTACTTGAAATATAAAAATGTAGAACAACTGTCATCTTTTCACTGTTTTAGTATTTTCTTATTAGGCCAAGATGAAGAAAAACTATTTCAGTCCTTGTACAGTGTACCAGCCCCTGCAACATTTACAGAAAAATTATAGTTACTTAGACCAATTAAAAAAGAATTATACCATTTCAAAAGTGATGACTGAATTTTGCTTCACACTGTACATCGTCATATTATTTTCGGCTTCGCACGATTATTAGCGGAAGAAATTTTCAGTTTTATTCCGTGCGAAGATCGGCAGTCCAATTACGTGAAATTGATGTCAGACCCACGGGCCAGCTAATGCACAAAGTTTAGAGCTGCGCACCGTGGTTAATTTCGAATGCATAATATTTCGAACGAGGTCCTTCGTTCCAGTCTCCCGCGCCGTTTAGCAGGAACCGGGATTAGCGAGCGTGGGACCGGGAGCGTGCATTTTTAACTCTCGCGCGTGAAATTTTCAGAGCCGAGAGGATCCGAAGCGCCGAAACTGATGCAGGGGTCCGAGATCGCCATCTCTGCGGAAAGCGGCTCGGACGTTCACATCACTTGCTCTGCCCAAGGAAACCCGCCCCCGCAATTTACCTGGTATCGCGATGTTAACGGTTGGTTTAACTTGGGGATTGTTTACTGTCTAATCCGTGGCACACTGTAGATTCCATTATCCGACACGATCACGTGATATCGACATCGCTGGCTTATTGTCCTCGGTACATCGGTCCTGTGACGTAATCATAATGCAACCGTTCGGGCTGCATCGTCGAAAGACGTTGCGACATTTGCTTCAATCTCTCGTTCTTCGAACTCGTGTTGCATAAAAATTTGGACGCAAGAAAATGTCCAGTTATTTATACATCACTCAGCAAAATATTTTTGGTAAATGATAGTAAAAAGTGTTCTAGCTCTACACTTTGAAGTCGCTAATTTCCCTTTCCACATTAGCGTCGAGTAATTAACCCTCGCACAGCGAACCATCTTTACGATTGCATTATCGATCATTACAAACAATTTTGAATTTTATTCAGCAATTTTTGAAAGCATATTTTTAAATTTCTCACGAATCTATCAGCTTTTCCGTTGTGCTCAATTTAAGGGCATTTTTATTCGATTATCGAAAATTTAGTAAATAAATACTCTTGGTCGAAATTGGCCCAATCGCCGCATTGCAAGCTTTTATACACTAAATTTCACTTCCTACGTATTAATCAATTTGAGCCGCAGCCGCAGACCGTCACGTGTTTATTAAATCTACGGAACATAATATCTGTTCCGACACCGATCGAGGAACGAGAACGATTCGCGCAACGCGTAGATAATATCGAATTCGGTGATCCGGTTACTACGATTATTAGATTACTATCCTCGAAATCGGATCGTAAAATAAAATATAACGGCGCGGTCCCGTTGACGCGCTGTTCCACCGAATATTGGTTGCGGGTGTAACGCACGCGGCCGTTGTTGCAGGACACTCGATATCAGTGGAATCATTTGGCCAGCGGATCCAACTCTGGGGCGATTTGATGCAAATTCGTCGCGTGGACGCCCAGGACGCGGGAAAATACATTTGCCGAGCCAGCAATCAGTACGGCGAGCAACGGGCGGAAACACACCTGTCGGTCACGTCGAAACTTAACGCGCGGATACAACCCCGTGTTCAGGTACGATGTCCAGAAACGTTTCCCCACCTTACCGAAACCCATCGTTACGTATTACAGCTGCTCTCCATTTTCAATCGATCCTGTCTCGTTCATCGTAATAGCTGTTTATGACCAAACATGTTTTCTTAAATGCATTTATTCAATTAAATTGTTCTGCGAAATCTTTCTTAATGAAACAACTTTTTTCTTACAGTATTATTTAGTTAATTGATTAATATTAACCCCTTGTCGTACTATTTTTTTTTCATAGTCACAAGGATTTTCTACTATAATAATACTTATATTAATACTACTTTTTCTACTATAATAATTTCTTGGAATGAAAAGGAAAGATATTTATTGCGTTTGCCTATATTTTCTTAAATGGTTAAATACCGATGACAAGAGGACAGAATTTTATTCCGGCTTAACATTTCTCTATGACGAGCCAGACTCGTCAAAATACGGTGAGGGGTTGATTAATTAATACTTATTTATATTAGTTAATTTATTTATTGGTATTGATATTTATTAATATTAGTCAATTTTCTTATTGGTCTTAATATTTATTAATATTAGTCAATTTACTTATTGGTATTAATATTTATTAATCTTAGTCAATTTATTTGTTGGTATTAATATTAATTTTTATTCTTCATTATAAAAACTACATTTTTACCCGTATATATAAAACAAATGGAATAAATAAATTAAATTAGGACAGACGAGTAGTATGAATAGGCACAAGCGATCGATAATGTTACATGTAATTTTTCCCAGCATTCTTCTGACAT
The DNA here is from genome assembly GCF_028453695.1 of Augochlora pura. Lineage (NCBI taxonomy): Eukaryota > Metazoa > Arthropoda > Insecta > Hymenoptera > Halictidae > Augochlora > Augochlora pura. The sequence goes on from NC_135779.1 coordinate 10,491,124, forward strand.
GTAGAACTTCGATTATCTAAAATTCTGACAGCCGAGCACATTTAACGCGTATATAGTTTAATAAAACCGTACAGAACGTTTCCTATCATAATGCTGAATCGGTAAAGACTGTGTCCAGCACTGCAGCTGGACAGTCATTCTATTACCCAAACGTCCCTTCGGTTAGAGTTCAATCGTAACGCATGGAACTCTGCGGCCTAGTTATCGCGTTATTATATCATCGACAAGCCCGTAGTGCTCCGCGTCGAAACGAGCTTATGTCGCATCCTAATGGAACACCGATTCATCAAAACCGCACGTCGTTATCGCCCGACTTCGTTATCCTGATTGCGTCACCGGGATCCCGGAAACAGACTCCAGCCGACGGAACTTGTTTCTTCCCGCGATTCCACCGTTCGTTCCCTCGACCGCTCGTACAATCTTTCTCTAGAGGATCGCTTCTGCAATTCCGCGCCGGAAAATTGGAATAGATCACGGACGTACGCGCGGCCGCGTGCACCATGATCGAACGCGTCGAGGAGCAACAGACGCGGCTGACAGTGCACCGAGGGGGGGGGGGGGGGGGGGGGGG